>NW_007733635.1:90174-98309 GCF_000696425.1 Galeopterus variegatus | reverse complement strand
ATAACTACATTGTATATTGACAAAATAAAAATAATAAAAAAAAAGAAAGTTCATAATATATGAAATACAAAGCAAAAAATAATTGTATTTTGACACTGAGTTCCAATAAAAGAAGTTGTGCATGCATATATGCATATGTATTTTAAAAATCCTTATTAAGATTTTAATTTGCTGTCAAGGGCAACTTATCACACGAAGATGAAACTATTTCATGATTCATTTGCCAAGTGTGACTATAACAGCTGAGATTAATTTAAGCTGGGCTGTTATGAATTAGTATTCACAAGGAATCTAAAGCCAAGATAAGTACTTGGTCTTGTTTTATTTTTATGATGGAAATATTTTGCATCTTCTCTGTTTTGATGACTGCAATGAGCTGGTGGATTAAATGGCTTTGTCATTAAACATAAATATGACTTAGGAACGAGAGCTATTTCCAAGATGTCTTGTGTCCTTTACATATGTGCTTGAGTGACACACTGTCATGAGAAACAGAGGAAACATTCACCCTGGAAAATAAATGTTCACCTCAAGCAGTAATTGACATTTCTAGCTTGTGTAAACAGCAAGCACTGTCTCAAATCACTTTCTTGCATTGGTCTTGCATGTTGGCCTTGGGGATCAGGACAGTAGTAGATTAAGGAACCAGACTGCTGGCTCACCTATACTTCCTAGAAATGCATATTCATGTCAGTAGTGTGATGGCCAAATTCATAACAAGCCAGACGTTTTCAGAGTTCAAATAAACCTGCAGGGGCCATGGAAAGGCAGGAAGAGCTGCACAAGGGGACGGCACTCTGGAGTGTTGACACATCCTGCCGAAATCAGGAGTGGCAAGCCCCACGAGGGGCTCTTCCAGGTCCACATCTTCAGCGCTAACCTCTGAGCCTTGGCTGAGCTCATGATCACAATTATGCACCACAATTGCCATCACTGCTGATGATGTGTCCATGCAGGCCTCTGATCAACAGGATGCCCTAGGTCTTCCCATCAGCAGTAGGTCCTCGTCCCTTCTTTTTTTTTGTCGCTGCATGCTTATAATCCACCAGGATAGTGAGCAAAACCCCTTAGTCCTCTGCCCCTCTTTCCATTATAGCAGTGAAAAGTTTCTCATAATCTCTTAAATGCTGCAACCATTGTACTAAGAGTCTTCATTCTGATGTTCCCATCCACTCTCGTTCCCTCCTCCTCTCCATGCAAGTAAGTCCACGGAGCCAAATTACACACACTCACATGCACATTCTTTTTTTACCATTCACTATGATGGTTAATATTAAGGGTTTATTATATGCCAAGCATACCATGAGCTCAAATAGTTTTTTTATTCTAGAAAGCCCCAGCAACTATTGGTTAGCTCTCTTAACTAAAATATTATAGCATTATTTATAGCACATTGTAGTATTATCATTGTATGTACATATATTCTTACTCCTCAACTAAACTAAACTTTAAAGTTAATGATTGTCTTACTATACATAACAGCTCAGGAGAAATATTTGAGGATTGTTTGAAAAGCCATAACAAAATATTTTTAAAAGTTGAAAAAAAATATATAAATACTTACAAGAAAGGATATTTTACCTACACATGGACAAAAACAGTCAAAAAGCAATATTTAATGGTATTCAAAACTTAGAGCCCTGACTCGGATTTGCAAAAATGTGACCTTACTTGTGTTTAATCTCAAATTTCTTACACACATCTATATTGACAGCAGTAAAGAATCTTGCTAATTAAAGGATAGCTTCATAATTTCTTCTTTAACTTCTAGTTGTTCGTAAGTAAATGACAAAGTCAGAATTTAAAGCTGGGTAACAGACAGTTCAAACTCCATGCAGGGCTACTCTTTTCTCTTCCCTACTATTTTCTCCCATCCTCTTCCTGTCCATGAAGATCATGTTTACATGTTATCATGGGAGCATCACTATTTTTAGGTATCTGTAAAATATTTCTAATAGTCTTCCAAGTCAGAATTTGCTAGAGATCACCTATCCCACAACATATCTGGGAAGTGGTGGAGAGAGCAATAGTCGTCTCTAAACACATTATCTTTTCAAAGTAAAGTTTGGGTGATATCTAGTTTTGTCTATAACATGTAATGCAAGACCATGTGGAAGCAAGCCCCCGAGACTGAGGACATGCCAAAGATGGCATCTGGGTGCTTGCTGCATGACCAACAGCATCCTCCCTGTCCAGCCCCACTACATGGCTTCTTGGTATCAGAGTCCAGTCACACGTGGGATTTCCCCAGGTACAGCTTGAAAGCTCAGTTTTTGAGACCGGACTTCCACACAAGCATTCTGGCTTGTGGTGAAGAGCAAAGCCTAGCATTCCAAGAAACCTGCCCACGTCACTCGACTTGAGACTGCTGGTGGCCAGTCTCATCTGTCCTAGTTTGAAGTGGATGGAGGGCATCGTCCCTAGGTAGTTCCTTTGAGGGAATATTTGGCCCCAGAGGCATCTAAGTTGATGATATGATCCAATTCTCTGGAGGTAAGGATATTTCATCATCCTTTTTGGACACAAGCTGAAATCCTCATTACACGGGTAGGCTCTTCCATGTATATTATGAGCCGTTTGTCTACGCCCTACAACCCATAAGAGGTTAATATTATGTCTCACTCGATGCCTTTCCTGACTTTATTTTTCAAAATAACTGAGCCAGAATTCAGTTTCCATTTCCAAGCGTATAAATATATGTGCTACATTTTAGAGCAGTGTATACATTTTAAAATGTAACTGAGAAGTTAAGTACAGCTGAACAAAATAATCTCCCACTTTTTTCCTTGTTTCTCATTGACATGGACTCTATAAATACTAGTTGTAGAAGAAATTGCTTACTACAGTAAGATGTAAGAAAAGCAGTAGCTTGGGGAAAGTAATCACTTAGATGTAGGCTTTGCTTGGATTTGAAAAAATGTATGTCTAATGGTTATGGCTTTAAAATAGAATTGACTGCATCTTGTTTAGCTTAAAGCCCAGATAACTCTTGCAAAATGCATTCTCCTTCATCCAAGAACAGCTCTCTCTTGTTCTTTAATATATCCTTAAACATAACATTGGAATTTCATAAGGATAATATTCTAGGAATGGGCTTAAGTAAAATGTGATCTAACCTAATGTCACATCATTTATGAATGACTTGGAAAAGGTAATGTTGTGCTGGCTCATTGTAATTCAGCACTTTTAACCTATAGTTATAAAAACATTATTCCCAAAATGTGTAGGACAATCACCGTTCCAAAAATTCTGTTCAGCTCTGTTCTCTTAGCTATTCATACCCGTCAGACCTCGTGCTCTGATTTGAGATTGAAAAAGGATAACAATCATTAATGTAGATTGTTTCTCCTTTTTCCCAAATATGTTTTTCAGACCCTCTAGCATCCACGTAGGTACTGTAGTAACGTAATCTAAACACTCTGTTAATAGCATTAACTGTATCGCATAGTAGCTAAGACAACAAATAGTCTATGGGATTGGCAAGTTCCTTGTGATACTTCCTGGTGAAATGAAAGCAGGCAATTTATTTAACATCTTTAAACCTCAATTTACTCATTTTAAAATGGGGAAAGTATTATTTACCTCATAATTTGACTGTGAAGATTAAATGAGATAATATATGTAAGACACAAATTGCAGTTCATTGCAGATAGTGAGCACTCATTAAGTGTTAACTATTATTGGTATTACTATTTTAGTGTATAGCCAAGTTAACATTATGTGAGGTCCCACTGGCAGATATCCCTCAGCTATTTCTGAGCTATTGACTTCCATCTGCACAGTAAAAGTTACTTTAGGTTCTAATGAATACAGATTCATTTATGTAAATAAATAATTTAAATTTATTACTTGTTTGAATAAATTCAGGTTATAAAAATGACTATTGAGCAGTTTTTGATTTATTTTTTATTTATATATTTTTAATTCCTTACTTTCATTTGGTTGAAGGAAGATTTTTTTTTATTTTAACATTTACTTGTACATATTTGTGGCGTACAGTCTGTTGTCTCAATACATGCATATACTGTACAGTGATTCATTTAGGGTAGATAGCATAGTTTATATCAGTATATAGTAACATTCTTCAAACATACAAAATATCAATACTTTTCAATTTTTTTTGTCATTTTGAGCTAAAAAACACAAACTTGTTTAAATAAATGGTGATCTAAAACTGCTTGGGCTAAAGATAAAAAAGTTAAACCACTTACCTCTTCAACAAAGCACACTTATGAATGAAACACTGGCAGATATTAAATTAGATATTTTATGAATAATGATGAGAAATAGAAATAGCAAAATGTTAAAAGAAAGATGATTTTTTAAATACAAATATATAAAGATTTGAGAAATATACATTTGGATAGAGTTGGAGAGATATTTTATTTTATGACATAAATATCATAATATACTGTTTCAAAATTTTAATTTAAAATGGGGAAATATTTAATGCTTCCACCAATAGCATTTACATAAGTTTGACATATGCTTGGTATATACTTTCCAAAATGCACTTTAAATGGCAGATTTAAAAAAAAATAAAACATCATTCCTTATTATCCACAGTACCCTGTTTATATACTTACTACACAAGCCCTGTGAGACTGCTGCCTGGAAATGATTTTCCATACACTTTTTCTTCATCTACCACAAGGGGAAAAATGCCATGGCTGTAAATAGCAAAAGGAACACAAAATAAAAGCAGTAGCTTATGATTGAAGGAATCCTACAAAATACGTGTTAGTTGGAATGCCATTGGCTAACTCCAAATAAATATGAAACTAAATGCAGTGTTAGAGTTGGCAGGTTGCTTTATGTCATTTTCTTGTCAACATTCAATATGCCAAATAGCAACAGAGACCAATAAGTGCTACTCTTTATACTAAAGACAACCGTTCTTGCAAACAGAACAACAATGATATTGTACAATGAAAGAGGGCAGGCTGGATTGGTACCCATGCTATCAATATACTACTAGACAAATACACTAGATACTGCCCAGGGATATATTGCTATGATCAACACTTCATAATTAGACTTTTACATCTACTATGAAAACACACAAAGTTAGGTTATTTAAATGGAAATTTATTTTAAAAAAATAATATTTCAATTATAGATTTACACATTTATAATTTTCAAATACAAATAATCATAACTGTGATATTTGTCACTGAGTTACAATAATGTGATCAAGCTTCTACAAAAGACGAAATAAATCCTATCTTCAGAATATAATGCTGACCTTCTGGTTGAACTAAAATGACTTGTTTTCTAACACAGGTGTTTCTTAGGTAGTATATACCTAGAAATTACATTGTCCTAACTCACCAGTAATTGATGATAGTAGAGAGTATTTGGCTGAAAATAAATAGAAGGAGAAACAGAAATAATGCACATGCAGGAATATAATACAGATCACAACAGTTTTCTGGAAAATCATAAGGGATGCACATCCAATGTAAATATTAACACATTGCCAGGCAGGAAAGCAAATTGTGATTGGAGAGTTAAGATATCAGAATTACTGCTAGAAAGCTCATTCTGCTAAAAGTGGCATTTCTAGTGGCTTACTAATATGCCAAAATTATTATTTCTTATTAATTTGGAGATGTAATAAAGAGATGTGACATTCAGAACCTAATACTGATTAACAAAAATGGTGTTTTGGAAAACATAAAAAAGTATAAAGAAAAATAACAATAACACCTTATACCACTTTCAAGATTCACAGAAGCAGTTGAACATTGTGTATTCTTCTGCTTTCTGTTGCTTACAACTGAATACCTAAAAATGGGGCCGGCCCGGTGGCGCACTGCTACAGTGCGCTGCTTGGGAAGTGCGGCGGCGCTCCCGCCGAGGGTTCGGATCCCACATACAGACCAGCCGCTCACTGGCTGAGCGAGGTGCGGGAGCAACACCAAGGGTTGCGATCCCGTTGCCGGTCATGAAAAAAAAGACAAAAAAGGAAAAAAAAAAATGAATACCCAAAAATGGGTAATCTATGAAGGAACAAAAGTTATTTCTTATACTTTTGAAGGCTGGGAAGACCAAGGTCCAGAGATACATCTGGTGAGGGGCTTCTTCTGGGTGGGAACTTTCTACGGAATCCTTTGTCTACCAGGTGTCACATGGCGAGACAGCATGAGTGAGAGAGTTAATGTGCTCGCTTGCTCTCCTGAGCCGTCAGAACCACTTCCTGATAACATATTCAGCCATTAACCCACGACTCCATCAATGGATTCATCCATTCATGAGGGCACAATCCTCACCATCCAATCACCTCCTACAGCTCCCCTGCAGCACTGTTACGACAGGGATCAAGTTTACAGCACATGGAATTTTGGGGGACACATTCAACCCACAGCACAATGTTTAAATCGGTTTTTCACCTAATTTGTCACAATTATCATCTTAATGCATTCATAATTTCTGTCTTAAGTATGTGCCATAAATTGTCTAAACAGTTCTGTTATTTACTCTCTTGTATTGGTGAATGCTCTACAGACCAGCTTCTGTACTTTGTATCATATCGAAAACCACTACTTGGTAAATTAATCCACGATCTTCTAATTGCCGTGTCCAAAAGGCATGCCTCCATTTTAACGTAATTGATTTCACTGACTCATTTGCCAGTGTTGACTATTTAATGAAACTCTCTTCTCTCTTCATAATGACTCTTACTCTCTATATCTATTGGGATAATGTTCGGATTTTTATTTGCTAACTTCTTTGCTGCCCACCTCATTAATGTTAATAGTGTTTCTCAGGATCTTATCCTCAGACCTCTACTCTTATTAAATAAGTAAATTAAATGTATTTTTTGAGTTCCTATAACTCAGTAGTGAGAAAGCTCAGCCTAGAGAAGGAAAAGGATAACTTTGCTGTACTTACTGATCTTCCCAAAGTTCAGGTTCCAAACTGAGAAGTGTACGTGAGACATGTCTGAGTGTACAGGGAGGACTGTGATCCAAGAGAGACTTCAGAAGATACTGACCAGCCATTTCAGAAATGGTGGGTTAAATTTTAATTGAACAAAATCCCGTTTTACTACTTTCTATCCAGCGTTTTTGCAATAGAGAATGTCGTAGCAGGAACATGGGCCTTTAAAAATTGAGGCTGACCAAGATAACCTAAATATCTGTGTTGAGAGCAGCTCTTACGTGCATGGTATACGTCTTTAAGGGTGAAAAATCTTTTGTACTTTAATACATATATTTTGCTCTAGAAGCTATGAACGCTAACACAAGATGACCATATTTAGTTTGATCAACAAGACTTTGTCTATACAAATCTGTAGCATTACAATTTCTTTTTTAAAAAAAAACTAAATATTTGGAAATGTAATAATAAATTTCTATGGGAAAAAATATTTGAAATTTGTAGAAGTCACAGTTAGACAAGATAGCTTCCATTAATATGGGATTGGCATATTTCTTTGATTTAAATAAAGCACAATAAGAACTCGAGAGAAACCCATTCACTTAGAAAGCAAATAGCACATTTTTAAATCACCCATCATTCAAAGAAATCACAGGAGAAAATATAATATATTTTGAATTGAATAAAAGTAAAAACACAGCACAGTCGTGTTTCTGGTATGCACCTAAAGCATTCCTTAAAGAGATATTTTATTTATTTATTTATTTATAAATATTTTATTTTATTTTATTTTGTCAATATACAATGTGGTTGATTATTATGGCCCATCACCAAAACCTCCCTCCCACCTCCCTCTCCCCCCTCCCTCCCAACAATGTCCTTTCTGTTTGCTTGTCATATCAGTTTCAAGGAATTGTAACTGTTATGTCTTCTTCCCCCCACCCCAGTTTTTTTGTTTATTTATTCATTTATTTTTAGCTCCCACACATAAGTGAGAACATGTGATATTTCTCGCTCTGTGCCTGACTTGTTTCACTTAATATAATTCTCTCTAGGTCCATCCATGTCATTGCAAATGGCAGTATTTCATTCTTTTTTATAGCAGACTAGTATTCTATGGTGTACATATACCACATTTTCCGTATCCACTCATCTGATGATGGACATTTGGGCTGGTTCCAACTCTTAGCTATTGTAAAGAATGTTGCAATGAATATTGGAGAACAGGTATACCTTTGACTTGATGATTCCCA
>NW_007733635.1:84871-89832 GCF_000696425.1 Galeopterus variegatus | reverse complement strand
AACTATCCAGACATTTATATGGAATAACAAAAGACCATGCATAGCCAAAGCAACACTAAGCAAAAAAAATAAAGCTGTAGGCATAACACTACCTGACTTTAAACTATACTACAAAGCTATAATAATCAAAACAGTATGGTACTGGTATAAAAACAGACACACTGATCAATGGAATAGAATAGAGAATCCAGAAATCAACCCACACACTGATAGCCATCTGATCTTTGACACAGGCACCAAGCCTATACACTGGGGAAGAAACTGCCTCTTCAGCAAATGGTGCTGGGATAACTGGATATCTATATGCAGGAGAATGAAATTAGACCCATACCTTTCACCATACACTAAAGTCAACTCAAAATGGATTAAAGAATTAAATATAAACCCTGAAACAATAAAACTTCTTAAAGAAAACATAGGAGAAAAACTTCAGGAAGTAGGACTGGAAATTTATGATTTTAAATGGCAATGTTAGAAAATGGAAAATTTTTGAAATTTAATGAAGTAAACAAAAATCAATGAGACATTAACAAAGCAGAAGTTGTTTCTTTGAGATTAATAAAATTGGTAAAACCTTGACAAATAAAACACTAGGCTCAGACATACTATTAAATTATATCAAATATTTAATATAAGAATAATAGCAATCACAGAAAAGCTTTCAAAAAATAGAGGACAAAATGATTCTTAATTCATTTCATAAGAGCAAATAACTTTGATGGCAAAACCTGACACAAGACAACAAAAGAATATACTTGAAGATTAAACCTGACACAAGACAACAAAAGAATATACTTGAAGATTTAAATAATATGAAAACCTAATAAAAATATCAACACATTAAATCAAATAATATTTAAAAAGATAAAATACCACAAGCAAATAGGTTTCATTCTAGGAATGCAAGGTTGGTTCAATAGTCAAAAATCAATCAATTTAATTCACCACATGAACAGAGTAAAAAGAAAATATATGATCACCACACAGATGTAAAAAGTGCAACTATAAGTAATAATGACAGGCATTCATCGAATATGGAGCACAGTGTGTGTTTAACAATTGAATGTAATTCATAGATGTGAATAAGGAAACTTAGCTTCCTTCCTTGAAGCTACTTTTTAGAAGCTTGGAACTCCCAAAACTTGATAAAAGGGACACAAAGAAAATGTCACAAGAAATGAAATGTTCTGTCCAAATTCCATTAAGAAATTTAAGAGAACATGGTAGGTTTTGGAGTAGATTGACCATTTATTAGTATGCTAAAGGTTTGGCAAGTAGTTAGTTTACCACAAATACTATACACATATTATGTTAAGGAGCCCAGAGCCTAAACTTTATGCACTCATAGTTTAACATAGAAAAGATGTATCCAACAAACATTTTTTTTTAATTATAAAGAAAATTACAATTGGGAGATTACATATGTTTAAATGATCCACATAAAGCTAAAAAACATAGACATCTGTTATTTCTGCTCAAAGTACCCTAAACATGCTCATGACATAATTTAACAAACATATGTATGCAATAAGGAAAAAAATCATGTTATTAAAACAAATGAAAATTGGCTACATCAGGAATGAAATGTTTAAGCACTCAAACGATCTAGATATCTCTTTGTAGAAAAGACAAATTATGCTGTAATTTTTTTTAATTCTTCACCATAGCTTTATGTACTTATTTATTTTTACTTTATCATTACACAATATAAACATTTTGTGGCCCTTTACCAATTTCTTGCTGTAATAAAAATTTTAAGAGAGCAATATTGTATTTCTGCAAAGACACAAATAAATATATGTTTATTTACGGTAATTTTTTCTATCATACACTCCAGATTTCTAAACCTGAAAATGCCTTGTAATGTGTGAAAGGAAAGCCAACTGTCATGCTTCTATAAGCAAAAACCAAAAACATATGTTTTCCAATGCCCTTTCAACATTTTAAAGGTTGGTTGTTTTGAAAATGATTTTCTAAACTGCAAAGTCTTTATCCAAATTAGAGCTGGAAACTCAGTGCTTTCCTGCAATGAAAGGCTCAATAATGTCTCCACATGGCGAGGTGTTTAAGTCCTGGGACAATGCCTGGAAGCTTCCACCTCTGCTGGTGGACTGGGGTCCTCTCCAGTGTGACTCATCATTCCCTGCACTCCGTCCCTCCACCATATAAAGAATGTGAATCTCTCTGAGTTCCCTACCTTTTTTATCTCCACTGCAAACCTTTGCTGATGCTCCTCTCTTGGCCTGAAATTGTCCTCCAACTTCCCCCACTAAATCCTCCTTCACCTGTGGTATGAGGAACCTTCCCTGGCCCCCAATTCCTCCCTTGAACTTACCACTCATCCATCTCTTCACTAGACTCTCCTCCCTATTGGATTCTGTAAGGACAGAGTCTGGTTTCTGTTCATGATTTTATCACCAAGAACTAGCACAGGGCCTGGAATAAAGTAACACAAAGCAGTTACTAAACAAATCAGTCTTTGGAGGAGATATAGCAGCTATGCTGTTTCTTCCTCCTCCAGTCCTTTCATTTTGTGTTTGTGGGTTTTGTTCTGTAACATAGGTAGAAATCTTTCCAACGCCTGGAATTTATTCTCCTCCCTTTCATGGCTTGATCCAGGTGTGAGAAAGGGTCCTTACCATGTCCTCTTATTCACAGAACTCCCTGAGCTGGCTTCGGCTGGCTGCTTACAGTAGGATTTTGCAGTTCATGAAACATGTTCTGTACTGGGAGAACTGATTTCTGTGCCAAAGAGAACTAATTTTTAATCCTAACTATGTCATTATCTAAGTCTATTAAGTTGAACAATTTCAATTATTTTTGATGGCCTGTTTCTCATTTACAAAATGAGGGATTGAAGTATATGATCGTAGAGGTTCCAAATAGTTTGCAATTCTCAGATAAAATTACTTAGACTCCACAGCATGTAGTCAGAAATACATGATGGTAGGGGCCGGCCCAGTGGCGCACTGGATAAGTGCGCCACTTGGGAAGCGCGGCGGCACTCCCGCCCGAGCGTTCGGATCCCACATACAGACCGGTTCCCGCTCACTGGCTGAGCGAGGCGCGGGAGCAGCACCGAGGGTTGCAATCCCATTGCCGGTCCCCGGTCCGGTACGGGGGCAACACTGAGGGTTGCGATCCGTTGCCAGACACGGAAAAAGACAAAAGACAAAAAAAAAAAAAGAAAAAGAAATACATGATGGTAATGCATGCTTTGAATATCTTGTGCATTCCGTAAATTAAACCTCATGTATCAATTGTATTAGCAACTGTTTCAATGTAGCAAAAATGTAACTGCAAGTTGCAGCTGGAATTGGCTAAAACTATAAAGGGAAGTTACTGACATAAAACGGAAAGGTCAGAGTATATGAAGCCAAAAGCCATTTCATCTGTGCTCCAATTCCACTTCTTTGATTTTCTTGGTTCTGCCTTCCTTTTACATCTGGGCTTCAGACTCAGGCTGACTTCCCTTCTAGTAGCAAACTGCTTGCTGCAGTTGAAAGCTTGCTGTCCAGACTCTTCCCCCATCATTAAATAAAGTCCTGGGCATCATTCTGATTGGACCAAGTAGGAGCAACTTCCCATCCCTAAAACAATCCACTTGACCAGGGCTGGGGCCACAATGAGGATTGCATTGAGGAGCCTAGGCCTGAGCACAGACCTGCTGGGGATCTAAATGTTCCAGAACAAACCAGTTTTGAGGTATGGGAAATACTAAAGCAAGAATCTACATGTTTTTATTATGAAAGGGGCAGTAGAGCATAAATGGGCCAAAACAACAAAATTACAATAGTCGTTAAGCATTAGAAAACTATTCCTTTAATAATAGGAGAATGATAACTGAGGATCAATGACTCACAAAACTACATTTTAATTTCCTACAAGTATCTTCAAATTCTGATACAACTCTGCAACTGAATCCTATATTTTTTCACTTAGCTGTCCCGTTATTCCCTGAACTCAACCTGTCTACAAAGGATCATAGAAGCCCTCTGGAAACACTCAGCTGTCAGAACACTCTTGCTCTTAGCAGAACCACTGCCCCCTCAGTAACTCAATATGGAACCGACTTTGACTTCTTCAATTTATTCTTGGTCAGATTCAGTTCTAACATGTAACGATTCAGTTCTATTGACTCTGCCTTCCATGTGGAAAGATAAAAACACATCAAAGGAAAGACAAAAGCGAGTCAAATTTTATTTATCTATATCCTCCTGTCTAAGGTGTGTCCATCCTCCTTATATTAGAATCTCTGGAATCTAACTCAATGCTCTGCATATGGTACACTCAGGAATATATTTTGATGATGATGATGAGGTTGATTAGGACAGCAAATTATTCTATTTCTGATGTCTTCTTCCCATCCTGTATGCCATAAGTCCTCCCTTCTAGAAAGCCATTTTGAGGTCATCTAAAATACATCTCAAGTTCTCAAAAGGAATGTAAAGACTTTATACTTTATTGATTAAGAAAACTAAGATGGGTAAGTTTACATGACCATCCTTCACTGTTGAAAGATCTTTTGTTAATTCCTTTTTCCAATTCATAATTTGGAATAATGGCAAGCTACAAACTCTAGATCACCTAGTCATTTTTGAAATAAAATTCACATTTTTAAAATTCAGAACAGAAATTTTAAAAATTCAAAAACAAGTCCTGAGAATAGGGTATCAGTATTTTTTTAAATGACAAATCTCTTTTTTAGCTAAAATTAATAAAAGACAATAACAAATTATCTAAATAAAACTGTGTTTTGAATTTTCTAACTAACTATTCTATTAGTTTCCTACAACTTCTGTAACAAACTTGGTGGGATAAAACAACAGAACTTTATTGTCTCACAGTTCTGGAGTCCAGAAGTGCAAAATTAAGGTGTCAGGGAGGTTGATTTCTTCTGAGGGGTGTGGGGGAGAATCCGCCCCCTGACTCTCTCCCAGCTTCTAGTGACTGCTGAGGAT
>NW_007733635.1:82514-84627 GCF_000696425.1 Galeopterus variegatus | reverse complement strand
CAGTTTCACTCCAATCTCTGCCTCAGTCTTCACGTAGGGTTCCCATTTGTGTCTCTGTGTCTCAAACCTGCATCTCCTTTCTCTTATGAGAATACCAGTCATTGGATTTAGGACAATCCCAACCCAGGATGATCTCATATCAAGATCCTTCCCTTAATTACATCTTCAAAGATTCGTATTCCAAATAAGGTCAAATTTACAGTTTCCCAGTGGACATATCTTTTGGGGGAACACCATTCAACCCACAGCAGTCTGCCCCATGTCCCCCCAGAAGTCATGTGTGCTTCCCCACATGCAAATCACATTTACCCATCCCAATACCCCTGAAAGTCTTAACCCCACTAGAATATCAACACCTAGTCTAAGATCTTATCTAACTATTATTAGGTGAAAGATACCAATCTCATCATCTAAACTATCTAAATAGGGTATGGGTGAGACCCCATGTATGATCCATCCTGGATTAAAATTCTTCCTCTTCTCTGGACCTGTGAATCTAAGAACAAGTTATCCGCTTCCAAGATGCAATGGTGGGTTTCTGTCTCCTCCCCTTGAAACTGTGAAGACCCTTGTGATTACATTTTTTCCCATTCCAAAAGTGATAAAATGGAATTAATGAAGGGGCCACTGGTCCTAAGCAAATTTGGAGCCCAGCACAGCAAATTTCACCAAGCCTGAGAGCAATCCCTTGTGGCTCAGTCCTTCATGCTCTGGGCTCAAAGAGCTCCCTCAGGGGCCTCTGGCTCTGGGCCTGCAGCAGATGCTCAGCTGGTCTCTGGGCCTGGGGTGGCAGCTCATTAAGCCTCTGCATCCACAGCTCTGTCCTTGGAGTGATTCTTCCTTTCTTCAAAGGGTAGAGCATGTTTGCAACTGAGTAGCTCCATCAGTCTGTTTCCTGCAGGTAGAATTTTATAAGTCCATTTTTTTTTTCTCATTTTGTCCTGTCTCTGTCCTTTCCAATTTAAATTGGCAGTGTTTCTGCTGCTATAACATTCTCAGAATCCTTGTAGGCCTCCTATGTATGTCAAGGGGATTCATACCATTGGAAAAAAGTGTTCTCCAGGATCTTTCCTGGAGAACCCTATCTCTGTTTCTGGCATCGACTGAGATTGGATCCCTGATTCACATGCCTAATCTGTTCAGCAAAAGGTATAGCCACACCCCTTGTGTTCCCTCCAGAACATGCTCTCTCAGAAGTGAACGCCCTAATCACAGTATCTATTGTTTTCTGAAAAGGCTCAGAACCTCCCAAGTTGTCAAATCCTGGTTCTGTTTTGCTTAAAAGTTCCTTCCTCAAATGATCTCTTTCTTTTTATATACTACTATGAGGATCAAGGAGAAACCAGGCCTTACCTTCTACACTTTGCTTGGAAATATTCTCAGCTAAACAGCCAAATTTACTACTTACAATTTCTCCTTTATGTCCAACTTTACACCCAACACAACCAAGTTTCTGCCACTCTATAGCAAGGATTTCTTTTCCTCCAGTTTCCAATAACATGTTTCTTATTTCCATCTCAGGCCTCAGCAGAAGCACCTTTAACATTCATAGTTCCACCAACAGCCTCTTCAAAGCAACCTAGGTTTTGTTCTATCATGTACCCCAAAATTCTTCCAGCTTCTAGCCATTACCTAATTCCTAAGCCACTTCCACATTTTGAGGGATTTGTTATAGCTGCATCCCACTTCTTGGTACCAGAATCTGATTAGTTTACTAGAGCTACAATAACAAATGACCAAATACTTGTGACTTAAAACATATATAGTGCTCCCCTTTGGCAGTCTGACTAAGCCTATAGATTCCATGCATAAAAAATTTTAATGTAAAATACAAAACAGACAAATGAAACAATATGAACATAGATATAGTTTTCAAAATATAAAAATATAAAAAGAAAATATTTTTAAAATTGTGGCACAGTCATATTTTTAATAAGACATTCAATAAAACCTTAAGTAGGTGTTGTATGCTTCTTTAATCAGACATTAAATTTAATAGGACATTAGTAAGACCTGTAGGAGGGTCTAATGACCACCATCATTTTGAGGTAGTGATGAGCATAAACAATATGCTCATTTTGATATATCTTTAATTACTGTGATATGAAATTAA
>NW_007733635.1:81445-82021 GCF_000696425.1 Galeopterus variegatus | reverse complement strand
GAAAACCTAGGCTATGAATCTCTGCCCTGAAGACTTGTCCTAGTTTGCAGGTTTGAAGCCCAGTCACTGCAGTGTCCAGTTCCATATTATAGGGAGGAAAAAGAAAGTTAAGAGCAATGAGGTTTGTTGTTCAGGTGCATGCAGAAACATGCATACTTCACTTCTGTTCCACCGGCCTGCACTTGGTCATGAAGATGGACGGGAACAGGGGAATGTGGTCTGTGTGGTAGCCATATCCCCAGCTAAACCTTAGAAGGAACTTCCAATTACTTAAAGAATGAGGGCAGAATGGATACTGGGACAATCGGTAGCTTCTGGTACAATATTTCACCAACCTCATAACCAGATCATTGGGGTCCTAATATATTAAAACCTGTAAGTTTTATATCAGGATCATAAAGGGGAAGTACTGGGTACCATAGCATTGAAAACCACCATTCTAAGGATTTCACAGCTCCTGGATTCTGCTCCCCAAACCAAGGTACTTTTCTGAGAGCCAAAACTGCTCCAGGATCTAGCCCCAGGGGTCTGCAGCTTTTATGCGGCATGACCCTGTTCCAAAATATAACTATAAAC
>NW_007733635.1:78626-79620 GCF_000696425.1 Galeopterus variegatus | reverse complement strand
CCTTCCTTTCCTTTCTTACTCTTACCAATGGACCTACCATGTTTAGAGCAGTTGAAATCTTTATTTCCAGTCTTTCTCCCTTGCATATCATTTTCAAAATAAACATTTTATTCCCAGGATCAAAGAGGAGGTGATTTCTTATTGTCTTTAGGATGAACTCAATGGCTTGGAAATCAAGCTACCTAGTAGGTGGCTTTAGTCCACCGTTCCTTTTCTTATACTCCATTTCTGTGCCCAAAGGAATAATTAATTTTTATGCCATTGGGGATTCGTCTGCTTCCTTCATAAAACCTTCTCTGAGTGGTCAGACATGAGTTACCTTTCCCNATTCTGTTCCTAAGGGAATAAACAATACTACACAATCATTATACTCAAATTTCATGTTTTAAGTTATATATTTTCTGTCCTATGTTCCTTAATTTTCAGGTATTTAAATATGTGAGTATATGCTATCATTATACTAGAGTTTGATGAAGAAAAATCAGCATGTTAATTTCTTATACCTATTCAAGGCTTCTTTCATAGCTAGGTTTCTGCACTAATTTTATTTTATGTGAATTCAATCAGATATTTAAAACTATCCAAGTTCCTAGTGCTAAAAAAAAGATCCAGGCTTTTGTAGTTTACATTGATGCTAAACAAGAAAAGAAAAAAACAAACAAACAAACATATGTTCACTATTTATAGGGGTGATTTTCTTTCCCTATAAGAAAGGGATGAGGTGAAAATTCACAATTCAGATATTAAGGAGATACCAAGCCCATCAGGTGAAGAGTGTCTCACATTGAGTTGTTCTTGCCATGCCAGATGATGTCACATGACTGATTTCATTATCTCTACCGAATTGCTGATTATTTGAGGATTGTGTAGGAGAAGTCCATATCGAGCTGGCCTGTTCAATGCTGAAATACTTTTCTCCTGCTGAAGCGCTCTCTCACACAGACCCACACACAGCAGTGCATCTTGCAGACACCATTATCGTACCTTCCTTTCC
>NW_007733635.1:75496-76913 GCF_000696425.1 Galeopterus variegatus | reverse complement strand
TTGGAGATGAGAATACTGAAAGTTAAGACTATTCTTTTTCAATCAATAGGAAACTAATGAAAGTTCTTATAGTGAGTTAACAGGTTAAATAACATGTTGAACCAGCAGAAAATATTGCAGAAACATAGACCAGCACGTAGATTCTGGAGCTCGAGTGTCTGAGATTCAACACTATCTCCCCCACCCACAGGCTGTGACCTTGGGCAGTGAGCCTAGCCTCCCTGTTCTCCAATTTCCTCAACTCCAAAAGGAGGTTATAACTGTATCTCAGAAGGTTGTTCTCACAAATTCTGGGTAACTGTGGATATATACAGGGAGGGCAAGGCTGAGTGGAGAGGACTGTGCTGGTTTCAGAGGAAGGGCATCAGAAAGGGAGGGATGGAGTCACAGTGGTAGCAGCTATGGAGAGAATATCACCAGTTCTGCAGGGGAGTAGCCACAGCTCAGAGAACTTCTCCTGTGCTGAACTACAGAGTAGGTAATGAAAAACAGAGGAGTTTAATTACAGAGTGACTGGATTTCAACAAAAGCAATACACCTCTTCAGCACATACACCAGAACAAGGACATTGCTTTCTTAACAGCTCACTTTTCAATAATATTGGCTGAGATGGTGCTTTACCTGTAAAGAGTGGTATTTAAAACCTTAGTGCACCTTCTCAAATGTCANGGATTCGTCTGCTTCCTTCATAAAACCTTCTCTGAGTGGTCAGACATGAGTTACCTTTCCCCTCATGCATATAACAATTTTTTTCTTATAAATCATGTCTGTGTAGTTCCTTTGGTACCATTGTGTCTTGTTCACAGTTTTGGTTTTATGATTTTTTTTTAAATCTTGCCTATATATGAACATGCATATGATGCACAACAATGAAATAAAATAAATAAAATTATATGTTAATATATAATTTATATATACTTGTTATATATATTTATTTATATCTGTCTCTCTATAAATTCGCTCAGTGTAAAACCCTGTTTTACACTGCTTTACAATCTCAATAGTACACGACACTGTTTTTGCAACTAGATGATGATCAACACAGCTTTTATTAGATTCCTTGTAGGCCAATGTGATAAAATGGCAAAACGGGATATACAGATATTAACTTCTATAAGATTTCAGAAGATTTCATTTTTGTCAATGGAAGAACAAAAGAGAATCTAATAGAGGAAATGTACAACTCTCATTAAGTTCCGAAGAAAAGTAATAATAAAATTAGGCCAAGAGGGAATACTAGCAAACTCAAAGTGGAAGAATGACTCGAACCAAAGCCAGACTCTAAAATGTCCACAAAAAGTCTGTGAGACAGAGAGAAAGACAGCCAGGCTGGAATTGCAGTGGGGTGATTAGCCTTTGGAGATGAGAATACTGAAAGTTAAGACTATTCTTTTTCAATCAATAGGAAACTAATGAA
>NW_007733635.1:72937-74279 GCF_000696425.1 Galeopterus variegatus | reverse complement strand
AGATGGTGCTTTACCTGTAAAGAGTGGTATTTAAAACCTTAGTGCACCTTCTCAAATGTCATCTATTGTAACTTGGAAGGTTAACAATAAAGAAAAGAACAGCTCCACAAATAAACACAAGAAGCAAGACACGGCTCCCTCTGGCTTCACAATCCATAATGACTGCTTGAGCAACTTCCTGGTTTAAGAACATGTCTTCATCCCAGGACTATAGGGATGCAGAAGAGGGTTGGGAGGAGATAGTTTCTCTGGACAGTTTTCCCAGTGGACTGAAAACAAAGGACTTACTTGCTTGGTAGAGTATTATGTCTGATCCTTCGTGTGTCCAGGCCAATGCTAGTCAAAATTTGATTCTCTTTGCTTCTGAGCCAGAAGCTGGAACCAACTCAGTTCAGTATTCTCTTTCTGTTAACAAAAGGAGTTCTCTCCAACTTCTTGCAATGTGAACCATTTTAACCAGATTTGTTTTCTTTGCAAAAGCTATGATATCAGCATCTTTTTGAAACTGCCTGTTTCAGAGTCATAAATTGTGCAGCTTATGTTCAGCTGTTTCAGCAGAGCTCCAGGTCCTGGTTCCTTCTGAGGTGTGGACATGTAACATCCGAGTATCTCAGAGCTCCTCCTGTCTGAAAGTGTCAGGGACTCCAAGGGGCTCAAAGTGTGGGTCACACCCCTTTCGATAAGGGAGGAGAAACGGGATGAAACCCAGTATCCAGCTGGATAATGCATCACACTCCAAAGTTCCACTCCTAAATTCCATCGTTTGTGTCAAGTTTTCATCTATTATTCTTATACTTTTTACTTTATTGTAGATGCTTAATGGCATGTACAGATAAATACCAACCTAAAAGAATCAATGACATTTCAAAAAAATAAAGACATAATTACCAGTGGTGGGGACGTCTGTAAGGAGCAGCTGAAGGCTTTTGGAGAAGCACACCATCAGCAAGCCTCACTCTACACACTGCTAATGCAGAGCTTACTTCAAAAGCCACTATTTTGTCCTAAGAAAATCCTTTAATATAGTATTTGGTTTTCACAGTTGTTTGACTAAGCTTCTGACATTAGCATGACTTGCTCTCCCACATTTCTAAATCATACTGACTCGAGAAAAAGAGTCTTTGGATAGTGATAAACCCCAAAACATGCGATTGAAAATTTGATGACATTCTGCATAGTCAGAAAGACTTTTCCGGCTTAGAAAATGTTTTTCTCTGTAACACAGATGTGTTTTTCAATGCCTTGGAATTTCCTCTTTTGAAAATATGTTGAGCCGACTGAATTTTTAAAGAAAGTAATTATATCCTCAATTTAGCTCTGCTGAAAGAGCATGCAAGAATTG
>NW_007733635.1:68673-72600 GCF_000696425.1 Galeopterus variegatus | reverse complement strand
ATTTTTAAAGAAAGTAATTATATCCTCAATTTAGCTCTGCTGAAAGAGCATGCAAGAATTGCAATCATGGTCTTTGTAAATGTGTTTTAGAGTTTTCCTGGAGTTTATCATGTGAGGATGAAATGAAGGAACTGGGGTTAATGCAGACTTTGATTTGTAAAGAATAAGAAAGTGCAAAAAGGTTTATAAAAAAAATACTTGCCAATGTACATTATCACTAATCCTCAGTATTTGAAAGCCTCAATTTTTTTTTTATATTCAAAATCCTGACTGGTCACAACTTGTGATATGTTTATCATTAAACATTCCTTATAACATAAAGATTGGGAGTGGGTAAACGCATGACAATGTAGGAATGTCTCTTTATGTGTTTCCAGTTTGCAGGGAGATTAGAGATAAAGCCACTATAAGCATTTTTTTTCTCCAAAGTGGCTGTACCATTTGCATTCCTGTAAGGAATAGATGAAAGTTCTGTTTGCTGAGAATTTTTACAAAACACTTACGTGGTCAGCCTTTTTTGGGGGGAGGGTGGTCATTCTAATAGACGTGTGGTTGTATCGCACTGTGTTTTAATTTGAATTCCTCTGACAACTGAAGATGTTGAACATCTTTTTATATACTTACCCACTATTCATACATCTTACTTGGTAAAGTGTCTGTTCAAATCTTTTGCCCAATTCATTACTATTTCCTTTTTTCACCATTGAATTTTGAAAGTTTGTTATATATTCTGAATGCTAATTATTAATTAAACACATGCTTTGATAATATTTTTACTTAGGATGTGGCTTGTCTTTTCATTTTCTTAACAGGGTCTTTCAAAATGCAGGATCTTAATTTCAATTAATTATACTTCATCTTTTCTTTTAAGGACAGTGTTTTTGGTGTTATGTCCAAGAAATCGTTCCTGAACTCATGGTCATGAAGTTTTTCTCATATGTTTACTTCTGGGAATTTTACATGTCTTAATCTTTAGGCCTATAGTCCATCTTGACTTAACTTTTTGCTTATGGGTGTCCCCCACACCGTTTGTTGAAATGATGGTCATGAAGTTTTTCTCATATGTTTACTTCTGGGAATTTTACATGTCTTAATCTTTAGGTCTATACTCCATCTTGACTTAACTTTTTGCTTATGGGTGTCCCCCACACCGTTTGTTGAAATAACTATCCTTCCTCGATCCTCAACTGAGTTGCCTTTGTAAAACTTTGTAGAAAACCAATCGACTATATCCAGCAGGTCTGTTTCTGGGATCTCTTTTCAGTTCCACTAATTCTCATGTTTATCTTTTTGCTAGTACTACGCTGACCTGACTACTGCTGCGTTCTAGTCAGCTTTGAGCTGGGTCGTGTGAGTCTTCCAATTTTGTTCTCCCTTTCTCAACATGGTTTGGACTATTCTCTTCCTTTGAATTTTTAATAAATTTTGGAAATATCTCATCAATTCTTATTTTTAAAATCGTATGTGATTTTGATTCAAATGGCATTAATTCTATGAGTTAGTTTTGATGGAATTGACATTATCATGTTATGAGTCTTCCAGCTCATGACTAGAGCACACCTGTATGTTTTTTTAAGTCATCCTTAATCAGTGTTTCTTTCATAACTGTTTTGTGGTTTTGACATACAGATCATGCACATAATCTATTCATTATACATCATAATTATTTAAAATGTTTTGGTGCTATTGAAATGTATGCTTTAAATTTTTATTTTCAATTTTTCTTTATTAGCATATAGGTATGCAATTGATTTTTAAATATTAATTTGCTAATATCACAGATTGGTTCTATGAGCTTTATGTAGATTCCTATGGATTTTCTACTTAGACAATTATATTAATCTGTAAACAGAAACAGTTTTAAGTTTTTATTTGCAATTTACATGCCTTTTATTTCTTTTTTTTACTTTATTGAACTACCTTGAATGACCAGCAGAAATAGTAACAAAGGGCATCCTAGTCTTGTCCCTAACTTTAGAAAAAGAGCATTCTCTTTTACTAATAAATATAATTTCAGCTGCAGGCATTTTGTAAATATATGTCACCTGGTTAAGGAAATGGATGAATATTGAATTATGTCAATTTTTTTTTGCACCTAGAGACATGGTCATGCACTTATCCTTCCTTAATCTGTTCACATGGTTTATTACATTGATTAATGTTTTAATATTGAATCAGCCTTCTATTTCCAGAATAAAACCCCACATGGCAATGACATAATGCCATTTTTACACACTGCTGGGCTCACTTTGCTAATTTTTTTTAGGATATTTATGTTTGTGTTCATGAGGGATATTGGTCTTAGTTTTATTTCCTTGTGATGTCTTTGTCTGGTTTGGATTTCTGGGTAATGCTGGCTTCTTAAAATGAGTTGGCAAGTGTTCCCTACTCTTCTTTATTGTAGAAAAGCCCCCAAATTGTTATTTTTTTATTTAAATATTTTTTAAAATTCAACAGTGAAAATTTCTGGGCTTGGAATTTTCTTTGTTCAAAGGTCTTTAAATACAAATTTGATTACTGTAATAGACACAGTACTATTTTAGTTACTGATTTCTTCTTAAGTGAGCAGGTTGTTTGATACCATGTTTTCTCTCTTTGAGTTTTTCTCAAACCCTATCAGTTGAATTCGGGTGCTCTTGCCCCCTATGGTAACCCACACCACTGAGTAACACCTGTGCAGTAGGGGCTGTGACAGCCACAGGAGACCATAACATCTCCCACAATATCTTTGCAACTTGAGGTGACAGCAGAAGCCAACCTTTACGTGGCTGCAGCAGCCAGGGCACATTTTTCTCCTTCGGCTCCTGGCCAATGGTGCCTTCTCCCTGTGTACCTCTGGTCAGGTATTCAAGAGAACCCGGACTCAGGGGGATTTAGGGGGACTCAGGGAAACATAGTTTTTGCCCTCGGCACTTTTCACCACCTCTACACCCAGCACCCCTCTGCTCTGCCAAGGTAGAATGGTGATGTATGCATCTGTATCCAACAGAGCCATGAGAGTCTAAGATCCTTCTGGAGTGAGTTACTCATAACCGTTCGTCCTGGACTTTTATGGGTTTTCCATTGAAAGTCCAGGAGGCAGAACCACCTTAATCCCAGTCAGACTGGAACAGTTCCTCACACTAGCTCTACCCGCTGAACTTGCCCAGTTGGTTTAACCTTGCTCATAAAGCAGCTGAGGCTGGGGTGGAGGGGCAGGGAGGCATTGAGGGTCTGAAGGAACCATGGAACCCCTCAACAGTAAGCAAGTTTTGCTTACATGCAACATGCAATAAAATAACAAAAATAATGGCAAAAGAAATCTATAACCCAAAACCAAACAAAATAAAATATCTTGACTATAATCCTCATTTGGCCCTTATCAAATCCCTTTTCTCTCAAATCCAAAATTCTGTGAGAGATAGCATAAAGTCTAAACTTCCGCGTTCTGCTTCTCATTCTCCATTCATCCTTAAATCTATTGTAATTTATCTTGCATTAGGATGGATCACACAGAAACTGCTCATGTGAAAGTCACCAATGAACTTTCAGTCGATGTATTTTCTCCTCCTTTAAGCATTTTTTCACTTGGATGTCTTTAGTTCTACTCCATAAAAATTGGCACGTCTTTGGCTTTAAGTTTCAGAAAACCCAGGTAAAAGATAAGATAATCTATAAGGAAATTTTATTATCTCATATAAATTAGCCATACGTCTTACTAAGAGGTCACATATCTGGAGTCTCCATGGTTGATTGATCATTAGTGCATAGATCATCAGGGGCACTATTGCTTTCATTTTCAGTTTTGCCATGTGCAGCCTTAATGCTTGTTTTGGGACCTGATCCACTTGAGGTACTGTGTGTGTGTGTGCACATGTGTGTGCACATGTGTGTGTGTGTGTGTTTGAGACAAGGGATGGGAGGTTGAGAGGGAGGAGAGGAGGAAAA
>NW_007733635.1:65808-68311 GCF_000696425.1 Galeopterus variegatus | reverse complement strand
AAGTCACCAATGAACTTTCAGTCGATGTATTTTCTCCTCCTTTAAGCATTTTTTCACTTGGGTGTCTTTAGCTCTACTCCATAAAAATTGGCACGTCTTTGGCTTTAAGTTTCAGAAAACCCAGGTAAAAAATAAGATAATCTATAAGGAAATTTTATTATCTCATATAAATTAGCCATACGTCGTACTAAGAGGTCACATATTGGAGTCTCCATGGTTGATTGATCATTAGTGCATAGATCATCAGGGGCACTATTGCTTCCATTTTCAGTTTTGCCATGTGCAGCCTTAATGCTTGTTTTGGGACCTGATCCACTTGAGGTACTGTGTGTGTGTGTGCACATGTGTGTGTGTGTGTGTGTGTTTGAGACAAGGGATGGGAGGTTGAGAGGGAGGAGAGGAGGAAAAGAAAGGGAAGGGAAGGAAAGAGAAAGAGGGAGAGTCAGGAAGAAATAGAAAAAGAAAATGATTGCTCGCGTATGTGCATGTGTTTGGCAAAAGCAAAAACAGACTCCCGGTGTTCATCAGAAATACCAACACTGTTTCTTCCTGTACATCTTTCTTTGAGAGCCTGAAAACTTTTTTTCCAGAAATCCTTTATCACTGCCTCTTCCCATAGGTTACACACCCACCTACAAACTATTCAAAACCATGAAGAAAGACCCCATTGGCTTAGGGGTTCCTGAGTAGGGAAGATCCTACTTGGGTTTAGGTCTCACACCCAACTATAAATAATTCAATCTCATAGGGAAAAGGACCACTGGGGTTGGCTTAGACTAATCAAGATTTTCCTGCTTTATGTGGAAAAGGGGTGGGCAGGGTTCTTCCAGCAGGGAGTGAGGGTTGATGCTTGTTGAATGGACAATCAATAATGCCAGCTGTGCTCTTTCTATGGGAGTTCATTCTTCTAGTGCAACTGCCCAAGCTCCTTACCCCATAGATGTGTTCATCCCTTAAATGCTGTAAACAGAGTTTCTCAGGCCTCCAGGCATCTTCTTCCGCCCCACTCTTCACATCTCCCCACAGCTTTGCATCTGTAGCCATCTGGATGCTCTTAACTTTGAAATCCATTTTTCTAGGAAAGATATTTTACCTGTGTTCAAACTGATATTCTCTTGGACAGACAAGACAGAAATGCTAAAATAATCACACACACAATGACAAAGACACACAGACTCACTCCAAATCTTTACTTTTGTCTTATACTTTTATTATGGCTAAGTCGAATCACCATCCATCCAGTTGCCTAAGCTGGAAATCAGGGAATGGGTCTGGACTGACGTGCCTCTCTTTCTCTCCACAGTTACTGCAGTGAGTCGTGTCCTGTTGATTATTCTTCCACATCTCTTGCAATCTACCCCCCTTCTGCACACTCTCACACCCTTGTAATTGCAAGCATTTGCTGCCTGTCACCCAAAGGTTGGCCTATCCCTTCCAAGCTTTCTCCACCTGCACTTTCACCAGCTTTGTAGCCAGGAGTTCAAATGCTCTAGGATTTTGGTTTTTTTTAAATATAACCAAACTCATTTTGTGGCCCAGGATATGGTCCCTCTTGGTGAATGTTCCAAGTGCTCCTGAAGAGAATGTGTATACTGCTTCCATTGGGTGCAGTCAGTGAGGCCCAGGTGTGGACAGAACTGTTCAGCTCTTCTCTCTCCTTACTGATCTTCTGCCTACTTCCATCCATTCCTCACTGGTGTGTCAAATCTCCAATTACAGTTGTGGATCTATTTCCCTTTCTCAATTCTATTGGTTTTTAATTCATATATTTTGAAGCTTCATTATTAGGCCCATCATTCAAGATTAATATGGAAGTCACTCTGTTAATAAGAATTTTATCCATCATGACTTTGTCATCCCAAGGAGTATGAGGCTGGTGAGGGCAGGGACTGTATATTTTATCTCCATATTCTTTCACCTAGTGCAAAGTCTGTTCACACTGCAAACATAATATATAACTGATAAATAAATAAATAAAACAATGCTTCTTCTTCTCCAAGATCTGGTCCCTTTCTTTCCTGGACAGTGCTATATTAAGAGATAAAGGGAAAATCCCTGGTTTCCGAACACTTCTCCTCTCCAACAAACACACACTAAGTTGGGAAAGCGGAATTATAACAGGTGCTGGACACACGGCCATGTCCCCGTACTCAGGAGCTTACAGCACAGGAGAGTGGGCCATCTGAAGCAAGGCAGCATAGTGTGATGCTTATGTGTGCAGACCCTGGAACCCAGGATCATGTTCTGCTCCATGATTTACTACATTAGATCCTGGGAAAGTTACTGAGTTCTCTGTGCCTTGGTTTATCCATCATGAAAGTGTGGTTAACAAGCATACGCCCCTCCTGGGGTGGAAGTGAGAATTGTTTGAAATACTTAGAGCACCTGATTTTTGTGTGTGCCACATAATAATGTTTTGGTTAATGACGGACCATGTATACAACAATAGCACTACCATACAGCCTAGGTGTGCAGTAGGCTGTGCCGTCTAGGTTTGCATAAG
>NW_007733635.1:53574-65329 GCF_000696425.1 Galeopterus variegatus | reverse complement strand
GTGTGGTTAACAAGCATACGCCCCTCCTGGGGTGGAAGTGAGAATTGTTTGAAATACTTAGAACACCTGATTTTTGTGTGTGCCACATAATAATGTTTTGGTTAATGACGGACCATGTATACAATAGCACTACCATACAGCCTAGGTGTGCAGTAGGCTGTGCCGTCTAGGTTTGCATAAGTGCACTCTATGGTGTTCACACGATGAAATCGCCTAATGATGCACTTCTCAGGATGTATCCCTGTCATTAAGCAACACATAACTGTATTTTATATAACTATTATAATTAATATCAAAACAGTTATATGATTATTTTAAAATATTCTTCACACGGGATACAGGACAACTGGCCAGATGGAACTTTCCTACGTATAGCTGAACCTCCTTCTGCTTTCCTGAGACATCCCAGTATCCCTGTGATCCTGTGAGGAGTCACACACTTCCAGACATATCTCTGTTAATTTTTCAGGCATCTGACTTTGGTCATTATTCATGGGTTTTACATGCTTAACTCTTACAGGATAATTCTTTTTCTTTAGTTCTTAGGCGTTGTTCCATTGTCCCTGTTGCATTCACTGTGTGAGTCAGCACTGTATACATAGCATAAATAAGTCAGATGTCACAGAAATTCAAAGGAAGAAAAATCATTAGTGGCAGGAATGATCAGAGTGACTGATCCATAGATGACTAACAGGTCTTTGAGGCTGACACACATTAGCGTATGAAAAACATGGCAAACAAAAATGATATTTTATAAGCTGAAAACTACCATATTATTCTGGGTAAACAATTAAAACCAATTGACAATTAACTATATAAATTATAAAAAGAAGGAAAGTTGAGGGACAAACTCAGGAGTCAGATTGATGTTCAATCCCTAGGCCTACCACTTACCACATTCTCTCCTCTTCCATCATTTTCACTCTATTTCCTTGTGAAATCAGAAAAACAGTGTACACTTCACACAACAGTAGAGTGGTGGGGAGGAACAAAAAATAGAGTATTTAAAGGACTCACCTAACAGCAGGAAAAGGCATAAATACGTTAAAAAGTGTTTCATTTACTGACTTGTTTTCAAACAAATGTGGTAGTTATAAGGTCTAAGATTATACCATACTTGTAAAAGTTTTATGAAAAATTACTGTAGTTTTTGATAATTTAATATCTATGTCAAATAGTCAAGGTGCCATGATTCAATTTTATGTCAGTAACATCAAGTGAGACTATGTAATCCATACCTTCTGATTATGTTGAAAGATTAAAACAAAGAAATTGAGTGAGATGATACAACTACCTGGGTTAATCATTGTGCAGTATATGTGTGCATTGAAACAACCCAACAAAAATTATAAAATACAGATTAAAAAAAAAATAGTTTCATTGTTTCACTGCTTTATCTGCAGTTTTAGAGATGGCCACCAGAGGGGAGGAAGAACCAACCTATAAAGTCCATGTGTGTTTCACAAACATTGAGGTCCTACACTAGATGGGATGTTTTCT
Organism: Galeopterus variegatus; assembly: GCF_000696425.1. NCBI lineage: Eukaryota > Metazoa > Chordata > Mammalia > Dermoptera > Cynocephalidae > Galeopterus > Galeopterus variegatus. The sequence continues at coordinate 63,829 of NW_007733635.1, read as the reverse complement.
AATAATCGTTAGGTAACTATTTATATCATACAATTATTTTTCCTCAGTTTTATTTTCTAAATAAATAAACTCATGTCTATGGAGTTACAAAATATTTCCGAAGCTCAAGAGAAGCACATTCTAAATAGGAATAAACTTGATTTACAATTTGTGAATTTTCCCCGAGTCTATAAATTATCAACAATTAAATCATTATTTATAAAATGATGTTTATCACAAATACATGTTAACCTTACATTTTTGGCATGTCCAAGGAAATATAAAAATCCGTTTTCTCACATTGCTTCAATTTATGAGCTATTACAGGAAATTATAAAATTAAGACATGTACTTTGTAAAAATATTCTTGCAACATCTAAAGTTTTTTAACTTGTCTAATGCCTCACTACCCATTCCACAGGTAATCACTGTTCAGTTTCTCATATATTCCAGAATGTTCTATTCATATTGAGCATATAGATGGATAGAACGGGAGTGTGTGTCTATGTGTGTGTATGTGTGTACATGCATACTTGTCTGTGTGTGTATATGTGTGTGCTTGTGTCTGTGTGTCTGTATTTGTGTGTATGTGTGTGCATATTACACACGTGCATTTATGCCTATGTGTAAATGTGTATGTGCTTGTGTGTATGTGTGCATGTCTTTATGTGTATATATGTGTGTATACACAAGTGTGTATGTGTTCATGTGTGTATGTGTGTTTCCATGCGCATGTGTGTGTGCTACACAGTACATGTGTGTCTGTATGTGTGTGCGTGTATGTGTTTATGTGTATGTTTGCATCATGTACTATATATAAGTATATATGTGTGTGTGTATAGGTGTGAATGTGCATCTTTGTGCGTGTGTCATAGTAATCAGATCCTGCACCCTGCTTTTTCACTGAGTGTAGGACCCTGGATACTCTTCCTGTCAGCATGTGTAGATGTGCCACATGGATTTCAGAAGTGGCAGAATGTTCTTTTCTATGAATTCGATAATTCATCTAATTTTAGTTTCTATTCCTCCATTTTATAGCAAAATCAACTCTGGTACAAAAACTCAAATGCATTTTTAAAGCATTATTATCTCCTTCAAATGGACTTAATTCCAATCAGGCTGGTGAAGAAGTTGGTTCGATCACTGATCACTAGTAAAGGTGAACTGTCCCTCTCTTCTTGCTTCCTCAGTAATTAGGTTTCTGCTGCTTCTGCACCAGAGAAACAGGACGTCCTCCTGCAGGCTGAGGCTCCAAAAGCGATCAAAGCCACCTAGAGAGGGCAATAAACATTTCTTGCTCTTGAGGTTGCTTGCAAATTTTTTATTCTTATCATGAGACAAAGATGAGGAAGATGTTTCAAGCAAAAGTCCAACAGCAGCTTAACTGCGGTAAAAGACAGAAGAGATGGTCTCAGTGAGAAAGGGCCTTATGACCCCATAATCTTGTCACAAACCCACCGACTGGTATTTGTGGCTGTCTTTTTATCCTTTACTTCAGCAATTTACTGGTTGCTTCTTGTGTATGTGGAGCCTGTTCATGTGGGATCTGAGGAAGGAATTTTCCTGCATGTGGGAATGTCTAATGAGCATTTACAAGCAGTATTTCCTTCTGATTCTTTTCTCTGCACCCTGGAAAGTGTTTTCAGGGCCTTTAACATAACACTTCTCTTGGCTGCTCACCTTGTGTGCTATTATTCGTGTACCACTTGCTCAGGGTATGCAACATAAAGGCTTCACGGGTTCCTTTTTAAGCCCCTTTCCCTTATGGCAGTTTAATCTCATCCAGATTGTGTAAACTAATGTTGTTGCATGAGTCATCATGGTATTTCCCTCGAGCTGAATTTGGCCTTTTTATCCTCTTATTAAACAATACGGTACATCTAGGGCACTGGTGAATGACCAACCGGATCAAGTTTCCCAGTTTCTCATGTGCAAAAGTCCACGTTTCCCTACATAATCTTGTCTTCACTGGCTCAACCAAATGCTATTTCTCCAAGTTCATAAATCTGATATTCTCTTTTGGAGTCTTTTCCCTTTTTGCACACTTTCAAATCCCTGACTTCTAAATAGTCTATTGACTTCTAAAGCTGTTCATGTAGTAAGACAACGACTGCATAATTCATATGAGCAAATCTGCTCTTGTGGGGACAAAAGGAGTTTTATTTTGGCATATATGATTCTGATTGGCAGACTTCTTTGGAACCTTTGCAGAAGATAGGTCCCTTGGGTGTGGAGGAGAAAAGTCAACTAAACCCTTAGAGCCAGGAAAGACCATGCTTGGGGTCATAAATCTTGTCTACAGGCTTCTTCTTGCCTTTTACCAAACAGAATCACTTAGTGCTTTTCCCCAGGTTAGTGATGTCATCAGAACGAATAATTCAAAGTAAGAATTGAAAGGCTCAGTGCTTTGTTGTGAAGGGCGTGAATACTTGAGTCTGTCAAAACAGGCTTTCCATAGCTGCCACCCGCAGAACAGGGCTTACCTTTTCTGTGTTGCTTGTTTGAAGTTTCATGGGCTGCTAGCATTTCTCTGGTCTGTTTGCACCCTCTCAGCCCCAGGTGATCCCAGTTTTTCTCTCCTGAGTGTATTTGTCCATCCAGCTGCAAGGGTGCAATGGTTCCCTTATTTCTGCACTTCCTCTCTCCATTGTCATTTCGAAACATCGGATGTGAGCAGTGAAATCACGACTTTTGCTCTGTGGTCGGGAAGGGTCCAGTTCCAAAGCTCCAGGGTTACTGAGGCAACAATGGTCAGGCTGTGGGCACCAGTGACAAAGAGCCAGGAACAAGCACACAGCCCCAACAGGGGTGGCATGTTAATGCAGTGCATGCACCCATGCTGGGAACGTAGAATAAACCACGTACAGATGATGCCCCAGGAAGATTAGGCCCCCATATCAATATTCAGTGAACAATATCCAAGAAAGAACTGGACAGGAGGATGTACACAACTAACCTAAATGACTCCCTCACAGGCTTAACTTCTTTTCTCCTCGAGAATGAGCCATCTATGGAACTACCAAAGTCCACTTTAAATAATTATATTCCCGGTGCATTTTGGCCTCATGCTTATTTATTATTTGATGACATGTTCTATGTTGAGAATCTTTAAATAAAACCGTTTAATCACCAAGGAATGATTTTTTCCCCATTTCCATCCATCAATTCTGCTTATCTTCATGGCTCATCTCAATGATCNATGACATGTTCTATGTTGAGAATCTTTAAATAAAACCGTTTAATCACCAAGGAATGATTTTTCCCCATTTCCATCCATCAATTCTGCTTATCTTCATGGCTCATCTCAATGATGGTTTACCCTTTCACAATTTTATATAATTTTTTGTTTAGTGTTATTGAATTTCAGTTATGTTTATCTCATGCTACTATTTTATCCTAGCTCATATCATAATTACTTGTGATCTTCCATAATTTCATCTCCCAAACACACAAGACATACAACTACTTCCATGGGAGGCTCTCTTACCTGTGACTCCTCCCATCCCAGCCATCTGATACTCAACAGGAACTTACATATCTGAAGTGTGTCACACAGAAAGCCAGTCACCAGGACAATAATTACAATAAGCAAGTTCCAGTTTCCACTGAAGACAGTGACCAGAGGAGGAAGATATTGTCTGAGAATAAACTAATAACCGTTTATTAAACAGAATTTCTTAAACCTCAGTATCCTAGCAGCTACAGCATAATGCTGTACCATGACACAAAATTGTGGAGGTACACCATGACATACAAGTGCATTTGTCAATGAGGCCATGAGACACAGGCATTAGAAATCTCCAGACTAAAGTTCCTGAATACCCACCCTGATTTTCCAATTCGATAGGATGCTTCCTGAGAAATGTACTGCTAAAAATCATTCCCATCAGGAAAAAGGCAAGGGTGCCCCCTCTCCCCACACTTTTTCAACATTATACAGGAAGTCTTAGCTAGTATAGTAAAATAAAAAAAGGAAGTAAAACATATACATATTTGGATGGAAGAAATAAAACTGTCTTTGTTTACAGGTGGCATAATGGTATATGTAGAAAATCCTAAAGAATTGAAAAAAAAATCTTGAACTAATAAGCAATTATAGCAAGGTTGCAGGATGCAAGGTTAATATACAAAAGTCAATCGCTTTCCTATATACCAGGAAAGAACAAGTAGACTTTAAATCAGAAGCACAGTGCCATTTACACTAATACCCGAACAATGAAATACTTAGGTATAAATCTAACAAAATATGTATAAGTGCTATGTGAGGAAACTACTAAACTAATGAAAGATATCAAAGAAGAATTAAATAAATGAAGAGCTATTTCATTTTCATGAATAGGAGGACTCAATATTGTCAAGAAATCAGATCTTCCCAAATTTATCTACAGATTCAATACAATCCCATCAAAATGCTAGCAAGTTATTTTGTAACTATTGACAAACTTATTCTAAAGTTTATGTGGCGAGGCAAAAGACCTAGAATAGACAACTCAATATTGAAGGAGATGAACAAATTTGGAGAGCTGACACTAACTGACTTCAAGACTTACTGTAACAATACAGTAAGCAAGAATACAGCATGATATTCATGAAATCTTCAGTAAATAGATTCATCAAACAAAATAGAGAGCTCAGAAATAGACCTCCATAAATATGGTCAATTGATCTTTGACAAAGGAGCAAGGCACATACACAGTCTTCTTTAACAAATGATGTTGGAACAATTGGATGTCCACATACAAAAAAAAAAACCCCAAAAAACTGAATCTCAACACAAACTTTCCAACCCTCACAAAAATTAGCTCAAAAGGGATACCTAAATGTAAAACACAAAACTATAAAATTTCTGGAAGATACCATAAGAGAAAATTTAGATAACTTTGTGCTTGGTGATGACTTTTTAAATACTACCTCAAAGGCATGAAGGCACGATCCATAAAAGAGATAATTGATAAGCTGATTTTATTAAAATTAAAAACTTCCCTTCTGCTAAAAGACAATGTCTAAAGAATGAAAAAACAAGCCACAGACTTGGAGAAAATATTTATAAATGACACATCAAATAAAGGACTGTTATCTTAAATATACAAACTTAAAACTCAACAATAAGAAAATAACCCAATTAAAAAGTGGGCAAAAGAGCTGAAAACCACCTCACCAGTGATATACAGATGGCAAACAAGCATATAGAAAAGATGTTCATCATTATATATCATTTGCAATTCCTGTTGCAAATTAAAACAATGGGATACCACAACACACCTATTAGTATGGCCAAAATCCAGAACACTGACAACACCAAATGCTGATGAGGATGTGGAGCAACAGGAATGCTCATTCACTTCTATTGGGAGTGCAAAATGGTACAGCCACTTTGGAAGTCAGTTTGATGATTTCTCAAAAAGCTAACCATATTCTGTCGTATGATCCAGCAATTACACTCCTTGATACTTAACCAAATAAGTGGAAAACCTATGTCCACACAAAAACCTTCACACAGATGCATATAGCAGGTTTATTCATAACTGCCCAAACTTGAAAACAACCAAGATGTCTTTCAGTAGGTGAATGGTTAAATAATGGGATATTATTCAGTGCTGAAAAGAAATAAGCTATCGAGCCATGAAAAGACATGGAGGAGTGTTATATGCATACTACTAAGTAAAAGAAGCCAATATGAAAAGGCCACATACTCTATGACTCCAACAATATGGCATCCTGGAAAAGGGAAATCTATGGAGACCGTAAAAAGATCCATGGTTGCCAGGTTATGGAAGAAGGAGTTGGAACACCAGCAGGTGGTACACAGGGAATTTTCAGAGCAATGAAACTATTCTGCATGATATTATAATAGTGGATGCATTATAAATTTTTCAAAACCCAAAGAATGTTCAACACCAAGCGTGAGCCCTAGTGTAAACCATATGGATTTTTGGAGATAATAGTTCACAATGATGTGCCCCCTATTGGGACAGTGTGGGATCCTTTTGATCGGTCCTCATTATATGAGTTACTAGCAGTTGAACTCTCAGTATGTTCGGGAGAGTGCCAGGTACAACCTCATTTAGCTTATCTTTGTAATAACACATAAAGTTGGCTGCTATCCCCATTTCACAGATTCGGAAAATGAAGCTTGAAGGGTAACGTCTCCCCAAGGTCACTGGGTCTGTATGACCTCAGAGCCAGTATCTCTAACCATTAGGCAGCACTTCCCTCAGCCCAGGAAGCCCTCCTTGTGTTCCTGCTCTTCAATCTCACCTGCTCTCTGTACGATCAGGGTCTTCTCTGTCTCTTCCTCCAGGGAGAACCTGGCAAGTTCCTTTCTGTGAAGACTGATGTTCTATGCTTAGAGGACTCCATCTCTGGGCAGGCAAGAAACCTGTTGCTGACGGTGGGTGGCCTTGCCCAACAGCCTCAGACCAAGTGGGCTCCACCTGACCTTACTTTCAAGGAGATGAGGGCTTTCTCCATTCTCCCCATTGAGCAGAGCCCCCTCCCATGAAGAAACTGAATATGCTGGAAGAGGGGTGTAGGAACTGTACAGGGGTCACTGCTGGAGGTTCCTGGGGTGTGGTTGGGCACTGTACTCAACTCCAAAGCCCCCAGCCCAATGATGTGACCTTGCAGCTTCTGTGAGACCCCCACTCTCCCTACACCGTGCTTTGTAAAGGCCCTTTCTGCTCACGCCAGCTCAAGTGGGTCCTGAGAACCTCGCTTGTATGGAACATAGGCAAGGTCGCCCCTGTAACTCGCTGACCTCATCTAGATGTGCTGCTTTCCTAACTGGGAGGCAGGGGTCCTGGCTCAGAGGGAGAGCTGGCAGGAAGGGGCTACCAGGCCCCCACTCTCCTCTCTCCGAGATGGCAGGGGCATGCTGCTGCTCAGAAGCTGGGTTATAGAGCAGGAGGGCTGGGGCGGCTCAAGGCGGGGCCTGGGGAGGAGCCACAGATGGGCCTGGGCAGGGTTAATGGGCAGGGCCTGGGCAGGGGGATGAGCAAGGCCTGGGGAGAGAGGTGGGCCTGGGCTGGAGGATGGGTGGGGCCTGGGGAGGAGCCACAAGTGGGCATGAGCTGGGGGAATGGGCAAAACCAGAGGTGGGACCAGGGACTGGGCTTGGGGCAAGGCTTGGGTGGTGCTTGGGGCTAGTCATTTCTAGCTCCAGGTTCACTCCCAAGTAACTAGATCTCCTCCATGCTGGCCCCCTCAACCTCCCTCCCTCCCTGGGGTCTCAATCCCAGTGTCTGCAGCTCTTGATTCCCAGACAAGGCTCAAAGTTGACAGAGAGACCTCTGATATTGGAAACTGCAGCCCACACCTTCAAAACATGAATAAAAACATTTTGACCCATAAATTCCACTTTTAGAGCTCTGTTGTAAACACACGGAAATGTATAGAGGTAGAAGTTTCCTTCAGCATGATTATGGAATGAGAAACCGGAAAAGGCCCATGTTCAACAGCAGGGCTGCTCAGTGAATTGTGATTGACTGCTGAAAATTGGAGAGAAGAAGAGGACTGACTGGCTAATGTCCACCTGTGGGGACATCAGGTTATGGAAGAGCTCACTCCCTGAAATCCTCCCCACCAGACATCCACATGCACTCTCACCTACGGCATCTGTGCACACACACACACGCACACATGTACACACACAAGCAAGCACATGCCTGCACTCAAAGGGAGAGGACTGGAATGATGAACACCACGTGTCAAAGGTATTCTGTCTGGGTGGAAGAACTGTGCTTTTTATTTTATTCTTAATTCATATAGAATTCCTTATTTGACTATAAAAAATGTTTGCCTTTATAATAAAATCCTTTAAAAACCAAGTAACACATTTTAATTACTTAATAGATGAGTGGTAAAGAATAATATTTAATATATATTCTTTTAGGAATTACAAAATCAACACATATTATGAAAAATTTAATCACCTCTAGAAGATACATTTTGAAAGTCCCACTTACCAGGGGTGATTATTATTCGTGGGTTGGAACACATCCCTCAGATTAGCCTCTCTCATTCTGCCTTTCATACACGGATTGATTTACATAGATGTGTGTATGCATCTTGATGTCATATATATTAGAAACAAAGAATCCAATTTAAAAATGTTCAAAGGAGCTGAATAGACATTTTCCAAAGGGAAATGTACAAATGGCCAATAGACACATGAAAAAATGCTCAACATCATTAATCATCAGGGAAATGCAAATCAAAACCACATCGAGATATCATCTCACCCCAGATAGACTGGCCATTATTAAAAAGACAGAATAACAAATGCTGGTAAGGATGCAGAAAAAGGGGAACCCGCCTACACTGTTGGTGCGACTGTAAATCAGTGCAGCCATTATGGAAAACAGTATGGAGGTTTCTCAAACAACTATAGATAGATCTGCCATATGATCTGCAATCCCACTGCTGGGTATATACCCAAAGGAATGGAAATTATCATGTTGAAGGGATACCTCACTCCCATGTTCATCTCAGCTCTTTTCACAGTAGCCAGGATATGGAACCAACCTAAATATCCAGGCACTGTGTCACTACGCCTCTCAGGGCCTCCCCAGTCTCGCCATGTGCTCAACAGAGATCATTCTATCCTATACTTCTTAGGATGTGATCAGGCCTATGAGAGATATCTGTCAAACCTGTAGGCTAATTTCACGTGCAGCTAATAAACAAACTTACTAATGGAAAACTGCAAAATGGGGTGGACATAGCATGGAATACAACTCAAAATAGGCCTGGGCTCCAATGCCATGATCTTGTGAATCACTCCTATCCTCCCAACTCTCTCCAATCCCATTGGCCTCCTTTCTGATTTCTACTCTGGCCTAACTCACTTCTGCCTCCGCGTCTCTGCTCCACTGAGGCTCCCCCAGGCACACAGTGCCCGGATTGTGCAGGGCTGACTCCCTGTTGTCCTTTTTGTCATAGCATAAATGTCACCTGAATGAGACATTTAGGTTCCCTCACCTGGACCCCTTTGGGTTCTCCCTGGAAGCACGGGCTTAATTTCATTACAGTGCTTGCTCTTTTCTTTCACATGTGTTTGCTTTTGTGCTTCTGTCCATCTGCTCCTCCAGACCATGAGCTCCCGGAGGGCAGGGACCACACTGGTCACTTTCAGCACTGCACCCTGCCTAAGTGGCCCTTGCATAAGGTGAGTGCACAGTGGCTGAATGAATAAATGAGAGGATCTCGCAGCTCCCCCCACCCCCAGGTGCTCACATTGTGGAGAGGGATGCTGGTAGTGGCAGGTGCAGGTTGGGTGGGAGGCTGGGGACACCCAGAATGACCCTGAGGGTGCTCTTCCCTGGTACCAGGTACTCCATTGAGCACCGTGGGTACTGCCGCCCCCAGGCGGCCAGCACTAGCACTAGCACTGCAGCCCCCGGGGGGGGGGGGGGGGGGATAACCGGAAACAGAGCACACCTGTGTTTGGGTGTCCTCAAGGCAGCAGGGCTCCCTGGGCGGAGGAGGACAAAGGAACTAGTCCTGCAAGCTGCAGGGATGATGACAGGGGCCTCAGAAGATTTCCAAGTCTCCCTCTTTCCCTCTGCTAGCCCTGAGTGTCCAATTCACTCTCCAGGCCTCCTCACCACAGCCAGGGCAATGACTCCAGCCCCACCCTGAGGCTCTGACGTGGACAGTGTAGTCCCTGTACCAGTGATGAGTGGTGTAGGGCTATGCTCTGCACCACCACAGGCACCCAGTTTCCCAAACCCCCAGTCTCCACTCAGAAGGACCCCCCAGGTATAGAACTAATTTTCCAAGGACTCGGATTACACTGAGTTACTGACAGAGAACCAAGGCCAATGGACACTTCTCCAAGTCTGTGGGACCCTCGGGGCCACCTCCTCCAAGCACCCCAACTGTAGAAGAGGAAGCCAAGGCCACTTCTCCTGTATCCTGTGACCTCCTCCCCACTGTGGGTAGGGGTGGGGAGATTACACTAGACCCTGGGCACCCAGGGGGTGGACGCAGGACCCCAGACCCTGTCGGCTAGAGGTCGCCCTAGGGACAGCTCCTGCCCGGGCAGGTCCTGGGACCCTTGGGGACGCACCTGCCCATCAGCCTAGCACCTCTCCCCCTCCCCATGCTGTAGGCCTCGGCCCCGTTGCTAGGAAACTGGACGCCCCTGCGTGGCACCTGCTGCTTTGCCAGGCGCCACAGGATCTCTGGGGGTCCGGCCTCCGGGAGTGCGGATGGCGCCGCCGGCCAATCGAAGCGCCGGCAGTCGGGCCTGCATTAAACCAGAGCCGCCTGTCAC
>NW_007733635.1:50093-52867 GCF_000696425.1 Galeopterus variegatus | reverse complement strand
TGAGCGGCTTGCACGGCATCGATAGGGAGTGGCCCCGCCTGGGACGCCAGGAGCCATAGCGAAGATCCCGGGCCTGGGCCTGGGCACCTGGAAGGTGACGCAGCCTGGAAGGTGACGCAGCTGGCGGGCGGAGCTCGGGGCACAGGCTGTCCCGGCGGCGCGGGGCTGTCACGGCGGCACGGGCTGTCACGACGCGCTAAAGGCTGTCATGGTGCACGCGGGGCTGTCACGGTGCGCTCGAGGCTCTCACGGCGGCACGGGTTGTCACGACGCGCTAAAGGCTGTCATGGTGCTCGCAGGGCTGTCAAGGTGCACTTGGGCGGCCACGCGGTGGCTCGCCTGGAGACCGCCCGCCCGCTGCGAAATCAGCCTTCTGTAACACCAGATAGTCAGATTTGTTATGCAAAGAGACCCTCCGTGTGCACGGTGGCACTTTCTGACAGCGGGTTTTCTGAATGTGCCGATGTGGCTGACGCATTTCGTGCTGCTGCTGCTGGATGTCGAGGCCACGTCTTAAGTATCCGGAAATGAAGCTTGGGAATCCAAGGCATCTCGGCCGCTGGGACGCCGGGGGCTGTCGCCGAACTAGATCAGAAGGAGACAGGAAATGTTGGGATTGCCGGCTTGGCTCTAGAACTTCATCTTCTCCTGTCAGGTCCGCCGCCTGCGGACCAGTACAGCCCTAGCCTCGTTCCTTTCAGTGGGCGAGCAAACGGCCAGGATTACTCTTTCCCTCCTGTCCCCTTTAGAAGGAGACGGGGGAAGAGAGCCCTGGAGAGAGGTGAGCACACCACCGGCCCCAAGCCAGCCCAGTTAAAGGACACTCAGACGCAGTGGGAGCTCTGTCGAGGCAGTTCCGTTTATTATCACACAAGCACTTGCTTTTATAGGCAGAGAGGGAGGGGAGGTTTTAACATAATCCAGTCAGCTTCAAGGGCATGTATCCTGTCTCAATGCCTAGCTTTACATAATCCTATCAGCTTAAAGGTCAAGGGTATGCATCCTGCCTCAATGCCTAGCTATTGTGTTCACAAGCGCAGAAGCATGTATTTGGCCAATAAGGGCTTAGGCAAGGTTCCCGCAGACACCCCCACCCTGCTTCCTCCCAGCGCCATCTTAGGCTGCCACGTGAATATGCCCTTGTGGGCCCATAATGGCACTACTTGTAATGTCACTTAAGGTGGCATTACTTTTTAAGGCCCGACATTCTCCCCTATCTAGAAACAGCCCAGCAGTTGCCTGATAGTGGAAGCATGTTGCATCTTCCTCTCTCCCCGCCCCCACCTTTTTTTCTTTTTTTAAATTTTAATTCATAAATTGTACATTTATGGGGTACATGAGATGTTCTGATACATGTATGACAAAATTAAGGTAATGAACATATACATCACCTGGCTTACCTATCATTTTTTATGGTGAGACATTTGAAATTTACTCCCTTTGTTATTTTGACATTATTGTTAACTATAGTCACCCTGATGTGCAATAAATCTCAAAATCTATTCTGCCTATGTATCTGAAACTTTGTGCCCTTTGATTAACATTCCCAAGTCCCTGTCTATCTGAAGCCTCGTGCCCTTTGATTGACAACTCCCCCTTTCCCCACCCCANGGCTGAGCGAGGTGCGGGCGCAACACCGAGGGCTGCGATCCCATTGCCGGTCCCGGTCCGGTGCGGGCGCGAAACTGAGGGTTGCGATCCGTTGCCGGTCACGAAAAAAGAGAAAAAAAGGAAAAAAAAAAAAATACATGTAAATAGGCACATTGGAAGTTATTGGATGAATCGGAATTAGAATGTTCAGCCCTTGTTTGTCAAAATATTATTTAAATTATTTTTCTTATCTGCTTGCCATCTCTTAGGGGCCAAGGAAGTAGTTTTGTCCATATTGGTTCTCAACTTCCCACCAAGGACATGCATTTGGTGGTTGTTCAATAAGCACTCAAGGGATTAAGCTGTTGAGTCTCTTGCCTCTCATTTCTGGTCCATCCAAAAACTCACCTTTATTAGGTTATTTTGATAGTGAATGAACATCACAAACCTACCATCAGTTCTCCGTTGCCCCAGACATGATGCATCTACAGCCAAGCACAGAACCTGGGTGGCATACAGCAAGTGGCATGGTACTCCTGAGGGTAGGGTGGTGCACTGAACAGCTCTGTGCATTTAGGCCGGGGTCTGTCACGTATTTGGAGTTTGGCTGGTCTCGGTTGGGATGGTTGGGGCTACTCCACTGGGTCCACACATCTCTCATCCTCAAGCAGCTGATTTGGGAGTGTTTCTCATGGCCGAAACACAAGAGAGGCAACTTTGAGAGGCATCTTAAGTCCTTCGCTTGGGCTCTGCTCTATTACTGTGTTAGTTTACCCATGTATGTGCCATTCTATGCTTTCCTGATTACTATAGCTTCATAATGAGTCCCAATACCTCATAGGGCAAGTCACCCTGCTCTTTTTTTCTAAAAGTGTCATGATTGTTCTTTTTTGCTTTCTTTCCCCATTACAGCTTTATCGAAATATAATTGTACAGTAAACCGTGCATATTTACAAAGTACAATTTGATGGTTTTGACATATGAATGTATCATGTCCTAGTTTTTTGGTCCCTTTACTCTTCACTATAAATCTTAGAATTAGCTTACAAATTTTCTTGAAGGACTTTATTGGGTTTTTGATTGGAACTACATTAAATCTGTAGATCTGTTTGGAGAGAATTGACATCTTTATGATATTAAATCTAACTTCCCCAAGCATGGTATACTTCTGTGTTAATAAATTT
>NW_007733635.1:49300-49870 GCF_000696425.1 Galeopterus variegatus | reverse complement strand
CCTGATTTTAAAGGGAATTCTGACATTTCCACATTTAGAATTGTGTTTGCCCTAGGTTTTTGGTTTATTGTTTTGTTTTAATATGGATTTTTTTTATCAGATTGATTAAGTAATTCTGTTTCTTCCCCTAATTTACTGACAGTTTAAATCATGAATGGGTGTTGAATCATATCAAACATTGATTGAGGGGATTTTTGTTTTTTCTATTTTAATCTGTTTGTATGATGAGTTATTATGGATTTTCTATCCATCTTGGAAATCTGAGATACATTCAGCATAGATGTGGTATATTATCTTTTCATATATACTAGTATTGTTACATCTAATCTGCTATTATTTTACTTAGGATTTTTGCAACTGTATTAATAAATAAGATGAATGTGTAAGCTTCCTCTGAATATTTTTGTCTGGTTTTGATTTCAGGGCTATGCTGGTTTTGTAGAATGAGTTGGGACTATTCCCTTTCTTTTCTATTGTTTGACAGGCTTTCTGTTAAATTGAGATAATTTCTTCTTGAAAATTTTGTAGAATTCTCCTAGGAGGGTTTTGGTTTTGTGTTGTTGTTTTTTT
>NW_007733635.1:43899-48443 GCF_000696425.1 Galeopterus variegatus | reverse complement strand
CTTCTTGAAAATTTTGTAGAATTCTCCTAGGAGGGTTTTGGTTTTGTGTTGTTGTTTTTTTTTTTCTCTCTCTCTCTTTCTTTCTAATTTCATTTCTTTGATAATTACAGAACTATTCAGCTTTATTTCTTCCTGAGTTAGTTAAATTTTTCTAGGAATCTTTCTATTCAATCTCATTTTTCCAAATTGTTGGCATGTGGTTATCAGAATTTTTTAATATATTTTATCTCCATGTCCTGTTTTTCATTCACATTATTTTTTAAAAAAATGGTCTTCATCTTGATCAATCTCTCCAGAAGCTTGTGTATTTTAAGATTTTTCAAAGAACTAATTTCTTTGTTGAGCTCCTCTCTTACATGTTTGTTTCCTATTTTATTGATCTCATTCTTACTTTCCTTTCCTTTTTCCTTTTAATTCCTTGGGTTGTTCTTTTTCTAACTTAAGATGGATACTTTGTTCATTAGCTTTCAGCTACTCTGAAACTGTTGCCTGTTAATTGAAGATAATTATACTCATATATCTCATAGGGTTACCATGAGTTCAACTGAGAAAGTACTTTGTGACCAATAAACTATTTAAGAATCTTCAGTTTAATGAGATTGTGAGCCTTCCCCATGATCTTCCCCTGGTTCTAGTCCCTTCCCTTGCTTGAGCCCAATTTATGGTGATTTCTCTTTACTGAACTTCCATTTGCTTATAGCATGCATACTGTTCATTTGGGTTTCGGAACATGCTCCTATGTTTGATGGATTACCTTTTTGCAAGTGCACACCTGCTTACCTTTGCAATTAGACTGTCTGGCTTCTGAGGGCACAGGATGGGCCTTATACTTTTCTGTATCTGAGTTATTATTATTCATTCTACATTCATTTATCCCTGTGATCATTCAGGAAGCACAACATTGAGCTCAGTTCTCTGTGGGCACTCAAAATACTGATATCAATTGTGTCCCCAAGTTTCATCTATTAGTAGCTTGATCCCACTGCAATTGTTAAGATGGTGAGAAGTCCTATTATGGTAATTGATAGGTGGGGCCTCAAAGAGGTGATTGGATTGTAGGACCATGCTGTAGTGAATGGATTAATAATAGTGATCAGATGTGTGGTTCTGAGGGCTTTAAAAGGACAGCACATGAGAGGTTAGTTTCTCTCTGCTCTGCCATTTTCTGCCATGTGGGACCACTGGGTCACTGTCGCCACCACCAAGGTTTTCACTAGCTGTGTTCCTTGGACTTTGGACTTCCCAGCCTCTGAAACTGTAAGCAACATATTTTGTTTTCTTATAAATGACTCAGTATCAGGTATTTTGTTATAAGCAACAGAAATGGACTAATACAAGTATCTATAGTTTTCCCCAAAATAAGTAAAGGAGTTGAAGCATAGATTATCTATAAATTCCTTTCTGACTCTGACTAGTACCAATTAAGTGACTTAATTTTTTATGTAATATTTGGCTGCATTTCTCCACTGAAAAGGGGGAAATTGGTTCCCCTGATTATGAGAGGAGTATTTCTGTTTTGTTGGTCTCACAGGCCTCTCCAGGAGAAGTGACGGACGCGGTGAAGGTGGCCATCGATGCTGGGTACTGACACTTCGACTGCGCTTATTTATACCACAACGAGAGTCAGGTTGGAGCAGGGATTCATTCCAACATCAATGAGGGCATCGTGAGATGGAAGGATCTCTTCATTGTCAGTAAGGTAGGCTTCTCAGCAACAAGGACAGCAGGGTCTCAGCCACTCAAGGATTGGGTAACCAGAGCACTAAACTGGCATAGTGTGGAGGATTTTCCAGTTTCCTTATTGGGGTTGATGACTCTTTCATATGTGAGCCAGAGCTAAGAAGAACTTTTACAGCTTCACAAACATGCTGAGTTACCTTGTGTGTAGGTTCATTTGCTTCATATTATTTATTTGGTCATTCACGTGAGAGTGCACGAGATCCTCTCCACCCCCGCCCCCCCAAGTAACAACACATTCTTAAAACAAAAATTGATTAAGTGATTGACATTTTGGCTCCAGTGGTGAGTCTCAGTCCTTCTGAACTCTGTCTGCACACTGATTCCCAAACTCATAATTACCTGGGGTGATTGTTTTTCTTTTTCTTTTTTTTTTTTTCCTGTGGCTGGCTGGTATGGGGAACCAAAAGCTTGACATTGGTGTTATAAGGCTGTGCCCTAACCAACTGAGCTAAGAGACCCTGAGAGTGGAGCAGGTGGCAGAGCTGGGGATGGCATTACACACAGAGGGGGCACGTTGAGTACAGCACAAGGCATGCACCAGCACAGCAGGGGCTGGGACCTGTAAGAAGCTGGCTCCTCCTGGATTGCACAGCATGAGGCCCAAGAGAGTAATGAGAAGTGAGCCAGGAGAGGTGGACAGGGGCCATGCCATGAAAGTCTTGGTGTGCCATGTAAAGAGGTTGGGCTTTTCCCTAGAGACAGAGAAAAACTGCTAGGTTTTAAGTAGGGTGGCTTACATTCTATGTAAGCAAGACTCATGTTGTATGTGCAGCAGCAGACAGGAGCACGCATTTCAGACAGAAGCAGGAGGCCATTTAGGAGACATCACAGCAACACAGGCAGGAGACGATGACGGCCTGAGCCAGCTCAGGGGAGGGATGGAGCAGAGGACACACACGTGAAGCAGAGCTAGAGGCAAGCTCTGTCTATGGAAAGTACAGGGCATAGACCAAGACAGGGAGGAATTAAAGGAGGCCTTGGCTTTCAACTGCAGCACAACATTGAGGCCATGAGATCAGGTGTGAGGGGTTTAAGTTCTGGCTGTTGTTCAGGAGCTATGAGTACTTGTGGTTCGGTGGCTTAGGGTCACATCTGTGTCATTTGAAAAGTGACTTTGGATTTGATAATCTCCTGAGTATTTACCAGGTCTAAAATGTTATAACTCCAAGATTCAATCAATGCTGTTTCCATAGCTGATTTCCCTTTTGTTTAATTAGTTTTTGTCACTCATCTGTGCTGTCTAAACAAGAGCAGATGGTTGGTAACAGAGGAACCTTGGTGTGTGCTTGCCCGAGGAAGCAGAATTTCTTCTGAGTACTCAAGGTGGGGAGATGGGCAACTGTGAACTTTCAAGATTTGCCCTGTAATGTGGGGACAAACTGCTTCCGAGTGGATCACAGCCAGCAGTGGAAGTATGTGCATTACTTTGAAAATTTGGAAATGCATACAAATGCAGTTATAAGTAAGTAAATCACTTGTGTACTCACCACCTAGAGACAAATACTGTTAATAATGTGATGTATATGCTTCCGGTTTTTATGTTTTTTCTTAATTTTGGTAACACACTGTACTTGTCATTTGTTTGGAGCCTTCACATTAGCTTCTGTCAGAGTTAACAGAGGCATATTGGGGGGAAATGATAGGGAAAACAATTACAAATTTTTCTACTTAATGGGAAGTGTGGGAGGAAATGCTAAATAAATGTAAGGCACTGTATGTACCTACTTCGACCTGCATGTTTCTGACACCTTAGTAACACAGAACCTTTAGCATGGAGACTGTATATGTGAGAAACACAATATAGAAATTCTTCTGGTTTTTCCTCATGACCTTTCTGAATGCATGTACTTCTTTTTAGTCCCAGTGGATCCAGATCATCTCTGGCCCTTCTGCCAAATATCTCTTGATGTCCGGAATGTCCCCTGAGTAGGAGTCAGGCAGAAGGAGCCCAGTTTTGGAGATTTCTCCCTGAGGGAGTTCTGGAACTGTTCTGAGGATAATATTGCTGTCCAGCCCTCAGAACCTGTCATATGGTATTTGGTGTCATTTTATCTTGGATGCTTTGATCCAGGATAGTGGCTTTGCGGGACTAAGGAGCGGATGCAGTTAGCTCTGGATTGTGGCCTGTGTGACAGTGGTCTCCCTCTCATTTGTAGCTGTGGTGCACCTGCCATGAGAGTTCCTTGGTGAAAACAGCATGCCGTGAGAGTCTGAAGTCCTTTAAGTTGTATTACTTGGACCTCTACCTCATGCACTGGCCCATGGGTTTCAAGGTACTGTTCAGCTGCAGACCCTTCCTCTCTGTGGTCCAACTCCATCAGGTAGTGGACAGAGCATGGAGCAGCAGCCAAGGTGAGGGCTCTCTTGGTATCCTGGGCCTCAGCTCAGGAGAGGTCTAGATTAGAGGGTCTTTGAGACTCCCACACTTCTTTCATCCAAGTCAGTCACTTTTTCTGCAAGCCAAAAGAGCAGCAAGCTTTTTCCCCTAGGTCTTTAGGTGAAGGCAGGCATCAGACCAGGAAATACGAGCACTGCTGCTCAACATTCCCAGGTCCCCAGGGAAGTCCGTGCCTTAACTCTGCCTGCAGGTCCTGTTCTCTTCAAGGAGTTACTGCTGTTTAGTAATGTGGGAGATAGTTGCTCGCTCTCCTGCAGCAGGGTCCCGTTAGTTCTGGCAGTAGATTAATTTTCTGCTTGTTTATATTCTCTTTACCTAATTGCTTCACTCACACCCCTTTTATTTCTTTAAGGCTCTCTCAGCAGCTTTCCCTGCCTCGCTGTCATGTGGGTCCTGGCCAGGATGT
>NW_007733635.1:39147-43450 GCF_000696425.1 Galeopterus variegatus | reverse complement strand
TGTGCATCAAGCTGTTGGTTATCATTTTAGATTAAAACAACAAAAACCTTGATCTTGTAGTACAGGTTTACTCTAAGGTTTTGTACATAGTTTCAATAAAGAACATAGACAGCTGCACATCAGTCATGCTAACTGAGAACAGAAGATGCCCGGAGAGCAAAGCAAGAAGGAATGATTCCGAAACGATTTCTGTCTTTGGAATTCGGTGCATTCAGAGAATAATAATTAAAACAAATATAATAACCTTACTGTGTTTATTTTCAGCTTTTATTATTATCTTAATTATATACTAGGCACTATTTTAGGTGCTTTACATATATCAACTCAGAATCCTGACAACGGATCTATGAGGTAGGCACTGTTAAGATCCACATTGCACAGGTGATAAAACTGAGGCACAGAAAGTTTAAGTCAGATTAGGGATCCAGAAGCATATGTTCAGGTCAGACACATGTTACTCTATTCCCTCATCTTCTAGCAGATCCCTGTCTTTGTATTTCTCTGTGGTAGAGAAGGAAAAGTTCTCAGATCATCACTGAACAGATTATGGAGTAAAGTGGCATGGTGTTGTCAGCATGACTTCTGGCCAGCAGGAGCTGCAAGGCTTGGTGTAATGTCAGAAGATTGGAGGAGCAGGGTCCAGGGAGAACGAAGCCAGACAGCATTTGTGTGGAGCCCTAGATAAATGTCAGCTTGGCAGTGGCTTTGAAGTGAGACAGTTCATCGGGGAAAATTCCTCTAAAATATAGATTTACCTATATTCCTCTAAAAGGCTGGACTTACCTAACTGCTTCACATACACTCCCTTTCTCCCTTTAAGCCTCTCTCAGCAGCTTTTGACATCCTCCCGCTGTTTCTCAGGAGAATGATTAGTTGTCATTTAATAAATATGGGTCTTATGCCGTTCGCCCTGTGACATGCTGTGAGAGGCCACGCATGAGCGGGGCAGGTGGACTGCAAGTCAGTACCCAGAAGTGCTGTGAGGGGCAACTAGATCTTTCCCCTGCCAGGCTGTCTTTCTCTGTCCTCCACCTCTGCACCTTTGTGCTCTCACTTCGTCATCTTTCATCCTGATGGGAATTCTGAGAAGAGAAGATCCTAACAGTGGTGCTGGGAGAAGGTGACATGAAGACATGAAGGCAGCCCCTTCCCCCATTCCTTACCTAAAATTACTAAACTATTTTCTGGCAATTAGCAAGGACTCAAGGTCTTCCTTTCCTACCCAGTAAGAGGTGGACAGTGAACTTCAAGGCTGGCGGGGACTTTGCCAGCCATCCAGTCCACCCAGCCCTTAGTCTCATAAAGGTGATGATGCTGCCTGGGGAAGGGAGGGTGTGTGCCAGGCTGTGGTCACTCAGTGACAGGGCCATGGCTCAAATGCTAGTCTCCTGACACAGCAGCAGAGTTCTGTCCATACATCTCCCTGTCCCTCTACCAGCCTCCTCATCAGGATGGATCACGAGCCCCAGTCAGCTCCCTTCCTTTTGGTTTCACAGCCCAGAAACAAAGACTTGCCTTTGGATGACAGTGGCATGGTCATACCCAGTGACACGGACTTCCTGGACACGTGGGAGGTAAGCCGAGTCATGGCTTCTGGCCGCGCCATGCCTGTGCTGGAGCTCCAAACTGGAGGTGGTGAGACCTGGAGCCACTTGTGCTCAGAGACACCTGTTTGTCCACTCGAGACACAGCGTTTGTAGCTGGAATTAGGAATGAGTACCTGAAGAACTCAGAGACCTCCCGTGACTTTCTCATTGGCTTTAGTTCAGTACAAGGCAGCTCTGAATTATTATTGTAGCAATAGCTAACACAGACTTCCCTTTTCTTCTCAAATGTTTACTTCTTGATTTAAGAAATCACATATTCATTTCAGGAAATATGGAAGAGAGTAAAAAGAAAATTAAATATCCATTTTCCCATTACCCATGGTAACCACTATTAACATTTTGTAGTTCCTTTTAGTTCTCTTTTAAGCATTTTAGAACAATGATGCTGGCAGGGTGGTGAAGTCGAGTTAGGGTAGTGGGAGAAGCGTGAAGGGAGGGTTACCAGGTTTCAAGCCTGTTTCCAGGGTCCAGGTGGAAAGTGGGGAGGGGTGGATGTGTGTCTTGTGGAAGTAGAGCCATAGACTGGCATCAGACCAGGACAGCAAGATGCCCTGAGGATCTGGGCTCCAGCACAGCCGAGTGAGTGTGTGCAGCCTCAGTAGCAGGTGTGAGGGCAGAGCACGGCCTGCGTGTGGCCCAGGAAAAAAGCAAATTCAAACTTGAATTTGCTGAGTTTGGGGCTGAGCTTGAAGGCTGAGGCTGGGACAGTGAGAGGGAGACCACAGAAGGGAGGTGGCCCTGGGCTAGGCTCCACCTCCTCTCCTCCCACAAATCAGGGAAACCCAAACACTAACCAAGGGTCAGAGCACCTTAGACCCTTTCTGTCACACCGTGTTGCCTCTCCTGAAGGTTTTGCTGTAAACTCTAGATTGTTTGTGTAGCACGAGTGTGGTTCTGGCGATTGTTGCAGAGCTGAGGCAGTGACAGTGCACATGGGTGGACTGGTCACTGGCCCGGTGACCACTCAGCTCCTACTGCTGCCTCTGGCACAAGACCAGGCTCTTTCTGAAGCAGAGGGAGAGGCCGGCAGCCTGGTTAGTGAACAGCTCAGAGCTTCAGGTTGCTGTACCCTCGAGTTCCTTAATGATGAGGGAGGGATAGGAGGACGGCCGGCAGCCTGGTTAGTGAACAGCTCAGAGCTTCAGGTTGCTGTACCCTCGAGTTCCTTAGAATGTTTAATGATGAGGGAGGGATAGGAGGATAATGACACAACATTGTGCTTAAGGAGATTACTATCAAGGGGAAAGAAAGGAGAACAAGTAGCAATGGACATACTTGCCAAACTCCACATCAACAAAGATTCAGAGCTGTAACAGTAATCACAGGCAACGTGTTGAGTGTTTGCTAGAAGGAGAACAAGTAGCAATGGACATACTTGCCAAACTCCACATCAACAAAGATTCAGAGCTGGCAATCACAGGCAACGTGTTGAGTGTTTGCTAGATCCCAGCCTCAGATAAATGCTTTTTGTGCATGCCTTCACAGAACCCTTACGACAGCCCCATTACATCAACAGGATAGCTCCTGTTTTGCAGATGAAGGACCTGAAACTTAGAGAGGTCATATAACTTGCCTGGTATCCCTCAGTTGTTAGGAGGAGGCACTGGCACTAGACCATGAATGCAGAAATGCTTCTGAAACTTCAAGTATGATATTTAAAAATATTGGGTGAAGCCAGTTTTAGAATACTGTGCAAGTTGCTGAGAGACATGTATTATCAGTGGAGCAGACAGAGCCCATACACGCAGTAGAGTTCTTTGTTTTCTTTTAGGCTATGGAGGACCTGGTGATCACAGCGCTGGTGAAAGCCATCAGGGTGTCCAACTTCAACCACGAACAGCTTGAGAGGCTTCTGAATAAACCTGATTTGAGGTTCAGGCCAATAACTAACCAGGTGAGCTGGTAGAAGTTTAACTGTAGAAGTTTAACCAGGGGTTCATCCAGTGTCATTGGCTTTCCAGCTGCTACCTCCATGTGGCTTTCCTGGAAATGGGAGGATGGGTGAAGCAAAAAACAGGCATTTTTCTCCAGTTGCTGTAAAAATTGTAACTTACAGAAACAGGTAGGCAAGTGACAAGGTGAGTAGGCAAGTGGCTTCTTCAAGGCTTGCCTGGGTGGGCAGTGCTGCTGGCAGGCTGAGTGGGAGCTGGAGCTTGGTCCTCCATGTGCAGTTACAGGCAGGTCCCCGGGTATGTTCAGAAATGGTCAGGGTCCTGCCAGGCCCCTACACCCTCAGTAGAGGAAGGTACACTTTCCCTCTGCTCCTCCAGTTCATGCAGACTGACAGCACAAAAGGGGTGGATGACTGAATTCCTTCCCAGAAGACTTGCAGAGTGCTGGAGCTCTTCTGTCAACACAAGGGAAAGACTCATGTGGAAGGACAGTGGTATTTTCTAGACTGACCAACTGGCTTCATGTGTCCAAAGAGCAGTTTGCAGTACTTTGTTTTACTCAAACTTTTAACTAAAGTGTAATATACATATACAGGAAATTGCACATGTGAGAATGGAGCATGACAAATTCTCATGAGCTGGGCATGCTCTGGGATACATGGAGCAGGAGCAGACCCAGCCATAGCAGCCAGGATGCTTCCTCCTCAGGCCCCTGCCCAGGGTAGCCCTGATCTGATTTCTAGCAGCATGGATTAGCTTTTGAACTTTATGTAGATAAAGTAGTAAAGCATTATAAAGTCTTTT
>NW_007733635.1:37049-38307 GCF_000696425.1 Galeopterus variegatus | reverse complement strand
AAAAAAAAAAAAGTCTTTTGTGTCTGGCTTCCTTCACATGACATTGTGTTTGATGGATTCATCCACACGTGCATGTGATTGTAGATCATTCATTCTTTCTCATATTTCCCTGTGGTATTCCATTGTGTGAATGTTCCACAATTTAGTTATCTGTTCTACTGTTGATGGGCACCTGGGTAGTTTCCCCTTTGGGACTGTTAAGAATAGAGCATCATATTCTATGTTTTTTAAATAAATAAGCATTTTTTAAAATTGCAGTATAATGTAGATACAGAAAAGAGCGTGAATTATAAAGGGTGTAGTTCATGAATTTTCACACGTGAACAACCAACCATGCAGTGCCCAGAGCAAAGAACAATGTCCTCAGCCTCCCAGAAGTTCCCCCATGTCCCATTCCAGTCACTGCCACAAGCAGCACCTGCCACCTCATCTAGCATAGCTCAGTTTTGCCTGTTTTTAAACCTTATACATGAGGGTACATCAAAAAGTTCATGGAAAGATTTGTAATATCTTCTCATTCTATTTTTCCACAAACTTTTTAAAGTACTCTTGTACACAGAATCTGTTTATATGCACAGTAGCTTCTGTTTTCTGTTGCTGTTTTCTGTTGAGCGGCACTTTAAATCCCTGGGAATGAATGTTGCCTAGTCTGGGTAGATGAGGCAGGTTAGAGGGTCTGTTTTCTGATAGGAACGCAGAAGGTTCCAGAAGTGCCAGCTTCTCTTTTGGAGACTTTCCTGGCAGCTGAGCTTGCTGGGCGTGGCACGCTCCTGAGAGCAGAGGCACTGTTCACAGTCTGGTAGATGTGTAGTTGTATCCCATTGTGTTTTAACTTATATTTCCCTGTTGGCTAAAAAGTTAAGCACACTTTTTAAAATATTTATTGGACATTTGGATATGCTTCTTTGGTAAGTTCTGATTCAAGTCTTTTTCCATGTATTAATTAGATTGTCCTTCCTTTCTCTTTTTTGTTAGACTTAATTAAATTATCTGGATGAGTCTTCTATTGGACATAATATAAAAGTATTATAAATATCTTCTTCATTATGTATTGTCTTTAATTCTCATCATGGTAACTTTCAATAAAGAGGAATTCTTAATTTGAATAAAATAAAATTTATTAAATTTTTCTTTTATGGTTATGGCTGTTTGTTCTATTTCTGTCAAATCCTTATTTAATAAATCTTCATCATATCAAGGCCATAAAGATATTCCCTCTCTAGAAAACTGAATATCCACATGCGGAAGATTGAAACTA
>NW_007733635.1:36313-36753 GCF_000696425.1 Galeopterus variegatus | reverse complement strand
TTAAACTGTTGTTGTATATCCTTTGTTTCATTATGGTAGTTATTGTCCTCTTTCTTCCACGTATAGGATTCTCTAAAGCATTTCTTGTAAGGCTGGTCTAGTGGCAATAAATTCTCTCAGTTTTTGCTTGTCTGGGAAAGACTTTATTCTTCATTTCTGAAGCATAGCTTTCTTGAGTATAGTATTCCTGGCTGGCATTTTTGTTTGTTTTTTTTCCCCGAGCACATTGAAATATCACATATTTCTCTCCTGGCCTATATGGTTACTGCTGAGAAATCTAATGTTAGTTAATGAATAACATGCATCAGTGAGAACCTTTCCGTATTAAATCTATTTGTAAATATTTAAGCTTCCCTTCCTGGATCTAAATGTCCATATCTTCCCTAAGGCTTAGGAATTTTTCAGGTACTATATTACTAAATAAGTTTTTATGTCTTTTT
>NW_007733635.1:30476-35419 GCF_000696425.1 Galeopterus variegatus | reverse complement strand
ATGTGCTCTTGCTTTTTCATGTTTCTTGGATCCCTATGCTGATATCTGCACATCTGGTTGAATAGTCATCTCTTTCAATTTTATGAAGTAGATTTAGTAGAGAAAGGCTTTTTCCTATAAATATGTCCTATAGTGTTGGCTGGGTAGGGTGCTTTGGCTTTGGTTCTGCATGCATGCAGAAGTTTAGTCTTCATGTGGTTTCTTTGGATGTAATCAATATCAGCGGCATCTGTGAGAGCCTCAGTGGCCTTGGCTGCAGATGTTTGTGGAGGCAGTCATGGCTTTGCTGGGCATTGTGACCTCTGAACAAGCCAGTCCTCAAGCTCTGAGGGGCGTTTGCAACACATGGTGGCTCTGCTGATGTCTTTTCCTGTTTACTTAGTCTCCTTTTTAAAAAAAATAAAAATGCTGGGCATTGTGACCTCTGAACAAGCCAGTCCTCGAGCTCTGAGGGGCGTTTGCAATACATGGTGGCTCTGCTGATGTCTTTTCCTATTTAATACATCTCCTTTTTTTAAAAAATAAAAATGCTGGGCATTGTGACCTCTGAACAAGCCAGTCGTCGAGCTCTGAGGGGCGTTTGCAACACATGGTGGCTCTGCTGATGTCTTTTCCTGTTTACTTAGTCTCCTTTTTCAAAAAAAAAAATGTTTGTCTTTTCTTAATCTTTTTGAGAAGGTCAACGAAATTATTATAATGTTGTGCTCAAGTTACTCCATTATTTTTACTTATTCTTGTGTATCACTTTTTTTTCTTATTTGGGGATAATTAGTTGTTTTTTATGGTTTTAGATTTCCTTAATGCTTTGTTGTTTTCAATTTGAGAAATCTTTTTCTGTACATCATGTGGTTTTTAGGTAACTCTGTAAGTTACAGGTTTTATGGTAGGACTCAGGAAAATTGCACTCCTGAGTATCAGATTTCCTAATATTGATTCTGAAATAGACTGATATCGAAATATCTTTTTTGACTTAGAGTATCTTAGCTTCTAATAACTGACTCTTTGGTTTCTTAACCACTTTGTGTTTGGAACTGCAATATCCATGGGCATTTTCTGCAAGAACTATTTTTAACAGCTTCAGTTCCATAAAACACAATGCTGAAATCTTCCCTAAGCTGAATATTTTGCCCCATTACAGGTCTATTCTTGCAATCTCCCTTGTGTACAGGTGCCATTCAAAGTTCATACAAATTTAGCTCTCCTTCCTGAACCCTCTTTTGATGTGGTTTTTTTTTTTTTAATTTTTTAATTTGAAATATTTTAAAATTTCTCTTTAAAGTTCTTCTTTAACCCTTGTATTATTTGGAAGTATGTTGTTTAATCTCCATGTTCTTGAGGATTTTCCACTATTTTTCTGTCATTAACTTCTATCTTAATAGCATTATGGTCTGAGAGCATAATTTGTATGATTTCTATTCTGTTAAGTTCTCTAAAGTGGAATGTTGGCTGTTTTGATGAGTGTTCCATGTGAACTTGAGAAGAATGTGCATTCTGTTGTTGTTGAATGAAGTATTTTATAGGTGTCAATTAGACCTGATTGAGTGATTGTGCTGTTTATTTGAACCATGTTCTTCATAATTGGTTTCCTGATGGAGTTGTCATTATTGATAAAAGGTCTTGAAGTCTCTAGCTATAATAGTTGCTTTGTCTATCTCTCCTTGCAGTCCTGTCAGTTTTTTGCTTCACATATTTTGGCACTCTGGTAGGTAAAGATTGTCATGCCTTTTTAGAATATTGAATGCCTTTTTCATTATGTAATGCTCCTCTTTATTCCTGATAATTTTCTTTGCTATGGAGTCTGCTTTGTCTAAAATTAATATTTCCATCTTTCTTTTAATTTAGTTAGTGTGGTATATCTTTCTCCATTGCTTTAGTTTTAATCTATCTGTGTCTTTTATTTTAAGGAATTTTCTTGTAGACAACATATAGTTGTTTTAGTTTGTTTTTTTTTTTTAATCTATTCTGACAGTTTTGGTCTTTTAATTGTTATATTTAGACCATTAATGTTTACAGGAATCATTGAATCATTGATATAGTTAGACTAATATTTACCATATTTGTTACAATTTTATATTCATTACCCTTGTTCTCTGTTTCTATTTTTGTCTTTTACATTTTTCTCACCTTCTCTGGTTTTAACTGAGCATTTTATATGATTCCATATTTTCTCCTTTCTTAGCACACCACTTATACTTTTTTAAAAAACGTTTTTAGTGACTTACCTTGAGGTTCCAATATACATTTACAAGTAACCCAAATCTTCCTTTAAATAGCACTATACCACTTCACTAATAATGAAAGTACCTTATAAAAAGTATTTCTAATTCCTCCCTCCTTTCCCTTATAACATTGCTGTCATTCATTTCACTTATGCATAAATTATACTCTATAGATACATTGTTTCTATCATTATTTTGAACAGATTGGTATTGATTAGATAAATTAAGAATAAAATATATTTTATCTTACTTTTATTTATTTTTTCTCTAATGCACTTTCATTCTTTATGCAGATCCAAGTTTCTGACTTATTTTATTTTTCTTCTTTCTGAAGAACTTTTTAACATTTCTTTCTAGGCAAGCCTAGCAAGAACAAATTATTTTAATTTTTGTATTTTTGTGTGCCCAAGAAAGTATTTCTCCTTCACTTTTGAAGGATAATTTTCCTGGATACAGAATTCTATAGTGGTATGGGTTTTTTGTTGGTTTGTTTGTTTTGTTTTTTAATATTTTAGTTCACTCTCTTCTTGCTTGCATGATAAGAAGAGAACTCAGTGTAATTCTTATCTTTGCTCTTCTATAGATAAGGTATTATTTTTCTTCTGGCAGCTTTTAAGATTTTCTCTTTGTCTTTGATTTTCTGCAGTTTGAATATGACATTCCTCAGTGTAAATTTTTTGGCATTTATCCTGCTTTGCATACTGGGAGCTTCCTGGATCTGTGATTTGGCATCTAGCAATGATTTCGAGGAGTTCTCAGTTGCTATTGCTTCAAATATTTGTTCTGTAACTTTCCCTCTTTCTTCCCTTGGTATTCTCATTATGTCAATATTATATCTTTGGGAATTGTCCCACAGTTCTTAGATATGCTTTTCTTTATTAATCTCCATTTTTTTCTTTAAATTTAAGTTTGAAAAATTTCTTTAGACATTTCTCCAAGCTCATTGATTATTTCTTTGGGCAAGTCAAGCCTATGGATAAGCCTGTCATTCTTTACTTGTTAGTTCTTTGGTTTGGGGTTTTATTTTATTTCTAGTATTTCCTTTTAATTTTTTTTAGAATTTCCATCTCTCTGTTTATATTACCTATCTGTTTTTGCAGATTGTCCACTTTTTCCATAGATTCCTTAGCATGTTAATTACAGTTGTTTGAATTCTTGGTCAAGTAATTCCAACACCTCTGCCATATCTGTGTCTGGTATCTGGTTTTCATGTTTGGTTTGTCCCTTAAAACTTTGTTTTTTTGCATTTTGTATGCCTTGTAATTATTTCTTAAAAGTGATACATGATGTACTGAGTAAAAGAAGCTGAGGTAAATAGGCATTTAGTGTATGGTTTTATATTTATGTGGCTAAGAGTTAGGCTGTGTTAATTGTCTCCTATAGTTGTAGATGTTAGATTCTAAAATTTTCTCAGGAGCCTTTTTAAATTGTTCCTATTGTTTTCTGGGTTTTCCTCGAGACTTATTCATAAACAGGACCTGAGATGGACAGCTCTTTCAATCATAATCCCCAGTTGTCATACAGGAGCCCTACTGATGAAATGGTAAATTGTGGGGGAGGAGAAGCATTCTATAGTTCCAGATCAGATCTCAGTCTTTTAGTGAGCTTGTGCCCCTGCGCTGTAATCTTCACAAGTCTTCTCAGTCTCTCCACTCCTTAGGTTAGACAGAAAGACTGCAAGTGGTTGTAGTTGAATATTTCCTTTTGCCCACAAGGGAATCTAAAGGGAGATGGAACTGGGTTTTGCTCTTCTGCCAAGTAGGTTGGGCTGCAGTAAAAGCCAGGTTGATTTGGCTTTGGTATGATAGTTTCCCTTAAGGACAAGCTTTGGTTAACAAGCACAGAACATTCTGAGTATATCTCAAAATACTTTCTTTTCCCCTCTGCCTGCTTTTCGGGTCAGTGATTTGTCCTGTGACCTCAATTATGCATGGTTCTAAGAAGGGATGTTTATTTTCATTTTGCTTATCTTTTTTGTTGTTGTTATACTGATGGAAGTGATGACTTCTAAGTTCTTTACCTGTTGCGACTGAAATCGGAAGTCTAGCTTCTTCAGTATTATTAAGATTTGGTCCTTTTTTTGTGCATC
Organism: Galeopterus variegatus; assembly: GCF_000696425.1. Taxonomy (NCBI): domain Eukaryota; kingdom Metazoa; phylum Chordata; class Mammalia; order Dermoptera; family Cynocephalidae; genus Galeopterus; species Galeopterus variegatus. Next base: position 31,111 of record NW_007733635.1, on the reverse strand, counting down.
TCTGAGTTAGTTAAACATTATAGTCTCTTGAGTTGTTCTACTTAACTATTTACTGCCTCCATTAGGCCTTGGAAGTTTACTTGGCTACTCTGGACCATGCACACTAATCTTCTTCAGGGGAGCATCTCTTTAAAATGGGTTTCAATAAATTGACTAAGAAAAAATGTCCAATGAGACATTTAAAAAGATATAAAGGGTACAATTACAGCTGAAGTAAATGGTTTAATCCGAAGTATGCACTAGGTCTTAAAACATAAGGTTATACAATAGGTGCACATATGTGAATTAAAATCTGAGAATGCATATGGCCCCCTCTACTTTAAAGAATAAATCAATTTAGGAAAGAGTGTAGTTGCACAGTTTAGTTGGTTAGATCTCAGCTGAAGGGCATAGCTTCAGAAATCCCAGTTGTACTAACAGATAAATGTAGTCATGAAAATAAAGAATAGTCACAGGCATGTCTTGGAAAGTAAAGTGAGGTCCTGAGCAACTCAAAATTCTTTGATTTTCCCATGTCTTGTCCATGATGTCCCAAATTTTAAAAATCTGGTCTGAGATAAATATTTGGTTTTGTAAGATTAGACAATTAGGTATATACCTCTAAAAATTATAGAAAATAAATGTATATGTTTTGT
>NW_007733635.1:2098-30106 GCF_000696425.1 Galeopterus variegatus | reverse complement strand
AAGATTAGACAATTAGGTATATACCTCTAAAAATTATAGAAAATAAATGTATATGTTTTGTAAAAGATGTTTCTAAAAGTTCAGATTTGGTAAACATTATGCTATTTTGCACAAACGTGTCTGCAAATGATGTTCGAAAATTTAAAATAATTGGAATTACAGGTTGAACATCCCTAATCTGAAAATCTGCAATTCAAAATGCTTCAGAATTGAAAATTTTTTGAGGGCCAATATAACACAAGTGAAAAATTCCACAACTGACTTCTTGTGGTGGGTCACAGTCAAAATACAGGTAAGCAACAGCGTTTGGCAGCATTCCCAGGGGAAAATAGATCTTATCAGTCCCTTTCAACTGTGATGTATCTTGTCCATGCATGCCAGATTTTCCCATGCAGGCATGCTCAAAAGGATGATAAAACCAGCACGCATGTAGGCTGGACATGCCAATGGCAGGTTTCCCACAATGCCCACATGAGGCCAAGACCTACGAGCATTACTCATTGTGGGGTTTGTTTTGCTTATTACCTGCTATGTGATATGAAAAGATATTGTTAAGAATGTCAAAAAGGCCTGCAGATACCCACATGGATAACAGTAATTTTAAAAAATAAAGAATAAGAAGAAAGTGTTTATCTCTACCTGTAGCACATAAAGTCAAGTTGTTGGATAAACTGGACAATGGTGTTCAGTATGAAACATCTTACAGAGGAGTGAAATATTGGAATGACCACAACATATGACCTGAAGGTACAGAAAGATACAGTAGGGGTCCCCCAGAAACAGTAGGGGTCCATGGTCCACTGCACCAAAAAAATAAACAGTCTCTCACAACAAAGTTCACAGTGAAAAAGAACAGTGTTTATTTGAGTAGCCAGTCAGGAGACTGAGACAGATAAAGAAGCTTAAAACCAAGGACAACCCAAGATCAGAAAATCACGGATACTTGCAGGACAGGCACTTGAGTAGGGATTCTCATAAATCGTGTAGGAATCTGATTGGTCAGCGGTGAGATCAGCAGTAATTGTTTCTGGCATCTTGAGAGATGTTTTCCTTGGTGCCTCCAACTCTGGAGCCATATGTACTTCAAAGCAGTCCTGTGATCACAGGTGATTTGGGAAACACCTCAGAACGTACATTAGCAATGTTATCTGTAGTCACTATCCTAAGGAGCAAATGGAGGATCCTGTGATCTTTACATTATGTTTACTAGGAAAGTACGTATTTAATAAATTCTACTTTCATCTTACTGTTAAAACACGTGAATATTGTATTAATGTAGAATTTTAAAATATGAAACTGAGGGCTTTTAATATGTTAAGTGAAATAACAAAGCACATAATGTTTATAATCGATGAGGTCACATGGTCATACAATTGGCATTTTTAAAATGGGAGAACAAGACTGGTAACTGTGAATAGTCATTATTTCTGAAAGATGGGACTACGGGTATCTTTTCAGGCTCGTATATGTGCTTTTCTAAGTCTTTCAGATACATGTGAAATACCTTTTCAATCTGAGAAGAGTTTACTTGCAAAAAGAGAAAAGAACTACCCTGACAAACTAAATATAATGGAATTTTCTGGCACATACCCAGCACTCTGAACTCTGTCACAAACTGCCTCTGCTCAATGCCACAGACCTCACTTGATGCCCTCCAGTCTTCTTTGCGACTTTACACTCATATTTAACTCCTACTTGTCTCTTCAAATGAGATGAAGATTTGGATTATGATATCTCCTGACTTCACCTGCATTGGATTTCCTGGACACTACCATAATCTCTCATATCTTTTGAGCTCAGAATTCTTTGTAAGTCTTTAGATTTATGTCTTGAATTGATCCTGGTGTCCCAGCTGGCCTGGTTAGACATGCTGGAGTTTGTCAATATTTCTATTTGAACAGCCTGGACATAGGACAAGAATTCTTTAGCTCCACAACCACCTCACACTTCAGTGTATGTATTCTCAACAACCTTTGATGGTGAGCACAGCTTGCATCTGTTTTATATTTGATTTCAATATTCTATAGACAGTGTCTTTGCCCATTCAGGATTGTAAAACAAAATACCACAGGCTGCTTGTCTTATAAACTACATAAATTTATTTCTTACAGTTATAGAGGCTGGAAAGCCTAAGATCAAGGTGCCGACAGATCCGGTGTCTGGTGAGGGCCTGCTTCCTGGTTCACAGATGGCACCTTCATTCTGTATCCTCCCATGATGGAAAGTATCTCTGGGGACTGTTTAATGATGGCACTATTCCCTTGAATGAGGGTTACACCCTCAAGACCCAATCACCTCTCAACAGTTTCACCTGTAAATACCATCTCCTTGGGGATTAGGGTTGACATCTGAATTTGGAAGGACACAAGCATTCTGTCTGCAACCAACAGTACAAAACCCTGCAAAACCTGATCTAATTCTCAGGTAGGATAATCTTTAGTTCCATGTAAAAGTTGTCAGGATGCCTGGTCACCTTCTCCAGTTTCTGCTTTTGTTATCTCCCTTCTATATTTCAGAGATACTACTCCCTTCCCCCTTCCAAGCTTCCATATTGATGATAAATAGAGTCTTGAAGCAGGATACGTCTTTGTGATTTTACACTTATAGACTCTCAGGGTTAGAGGTTATGAAAGCTTAAAAATAAATGAAAACATCACTTCACAACAGGAATAAAATGTTAGCAGATAAACATCGTTATCATAAGAGGAGTTTATACTAATCTATAAGAAAAAATTTTCAGATTCTCAAACAAACACTGAAAGAGCTCTTTGAAAAACATGCATTACAAGCATTGTTGGATATCCATCCATCTGTCTTCAATGAAAGTAATTTCACCATGTCCTGGAGCAAATAACTCCACTGTTCTTGCATTCATAGTTAGAATGCTTTTTCCTATATAATGCACGTAAATTTTTATCCACAAATTAACATGATTATAAAGAAAAATGTATTAATTTGTTGAAATTGATATTAGTAGGACTATTTTTGTCTTAATCATTCTTGGCAAATGTTAGCTGGGGACCCTCCTGTCTCACGGATACAGCACCCAAGTCTTGAGTGGTCCCTCTGGCTGTCATTCTCTGTTTCCACTGAGGTATTCATTGTTCAAAATTCACTGTTTCAGTCTCCTCCTGCTGCTCAGCATGTCCATGCGTGTCTGTCCAGCTCCAGAGGGAAAAAGTATGGTCTCTGCCTTGAGATCTCAATGTCTAACTGAGGATATAAAACAATAAATGAAAAAGGCTTAATATAAGTGACTGTATGAGTAAGGATGGGTGGGTACCAGTTGTAACTGTATTGGCAGAAAAGATCCTACCATCTGAAGACTCTTCTTTTATTTTTCATGCTATGGAGATTTTTTTCTCAGACAATGTCTGGAAGATTTCACAACATGACCCACACAAAAGCACTGGCCTTCACAACAGAAACACATCAAAGACTATTCCTCAAGTGTACTAGAAGCTAGTGCAGCTTACCTTATTTGGTCACAAACTTGTGAAGTTGTTTCATAACACGGCTGTGCTTGTCATCTCTAAGACAGACAGAGATCAGCCCTAAACTCATAAACAGCTACCTCAAAAAGGCAACAAGCCTCAGTGAATCTGAGGGAGGAGCTTTTTACTTGGTCCAGGAAATGCCAGACTTCTTATCACATGTATGCAACATCATAAAAAAGAGGTGCCATTTTTATGTATTTATTATTTTTTCACACAGAAATTTTGTGTACCTCAGAAAACAAGGAGAAAGTAAGCATTGATTTTTTTTCTCAGAAATTAATTAAAGTAATATTCAATGTTCCTTCCCAAAGCATGGTGTAATGGACTGAATATTTGTGTTCCCCCACTATTCATTTATTGAAATCCTAAGCCCCAAGGTTTGAGAGTGGGATCTTTGGGAGGTAATTAGATTATGAGGTTGAAGCCCTCATGAATAGAATTAGCGCCCTATAAAAGAGACCCCACAGAGCTCCCTAGTCCTTAACACCGTGTGAGGTTACAGTGCAAATCTGCCTGTGCTTTGATCTTGGAGTTCCTAGCCTCCAGTACAGTGAGAAGCTAATATTTTATGTTTATAAGCCACCTAATATATGGTATTTTGCTATGGCAGCTGGAGCTAAGACAAAATAGGTACTGAGAAGGGAGGTTGGTTCTATAACAAAAACGGTCTGTCAGGGTGCAGATCTTTTATTTTATTTTATTTTATTTTTTTACTAAGTAAACATTTCTCTCAGAGCACAAAAGTGATACACATTAGTTCTACAAGACTTTGAGAAGTGCAGATAAGAGGTAAGAAAATCACCCATAGTCTCACCTGTCAGAACAAATAACTATTGATAGTTAGCTGTCTTGCTCTCATTGTAATGCATATTGTATGACCATATAACATTATTGATTATAAGTAGTAATAGTCTGCTTCTTTCAATGAACACTTTAAATGTCCTTAGTCCTACACTTTACAATTCAACATTAATATAATATTTAAATGTTTCATTTTTATTGCTTTATAATATTTCGTTGAATCAATGCATCAAAATTTACCCAATTATTCCTAATCTTATAGTAATTTAAGGTGTTTCCAGTTTTTTTTTTTTCATTTTATGAGTAATGTTCAATAAGATCACAAATTATGGAAAATGTCTGCATTTTGGGGTACTTAGTTGATGATAGCTTTCCAAACGTTACATTAGGTGAAAGGTACAATAAACTGTATGACTCTGGTTGTATGTTGCAAATTGATGTCCAACATCTGTTAAACATTTATATTCCACTAAGCAGCATGTCACACTGCCTTTTCCATTGCATACTTGGCAGGATTGGATGAAGTGAGTATATACATGAATTGCATAATCTCACTTTTATGTAGAATCTAAAATAGGACTGGATATTCTTATTAGAAAATAAAGAAAATATACACAAGAAAATTTTGCTAGTAAGAAAGTTAAGAATAAAAACATAATTTTATCATTTTCTACCAAACCTTTAAAGAGAAATTAATACTAATTCCTTCCAACTATTCTAAAAAATCAAAACAAAGCTCATTCTCCAAAACTCATTCTATAAGGCCAGCATCACCCTAATACCAAAATCAGATAAAGAAACAGAAAAAAAAACTACAGCCAAATATCCTTGATGAACTTAGAGGCAAAGAATCCTCAACAAAATACTAGCAAACAGAATAAAACAACACATCAAAAAGATTATACACTATGATCAAGTAGGATTCATCTCAGGGATACAAGGATGGTTCAACATATGCAAATCAATAAATGTAATACACCACATCAACAAAATCAGGATCAAAGCCATATGATTATCTCAATAGATGCAGAGAAAGCATTTGACGAAATTCCACATCCCTTATTGATATTCTCAACAAATTCGGTAGAAAAGGAAGGTATCACAACACAATAAAAGCCACATATGGCAAACTCACTGCCAATGTAATCCTGAATGAGGAAAAGCTAAAAGCTTTTTCTTTATGAACAGGAACAAGACACAAATGCCTGCTCTCACCACTCCAATTTAATGTAGTATTGGAAGTACTTGCCAGAACAATTAGACAACAGAAAGAAAGAAAGGGCATCGAGATTGGAAAAGACAAAGTCAAACTATCCCTGTTTGAAGATGACATGATCATATATATGGAAAACCTAACAGAATCTACCAAAAGACACTTAGAGCTAATAAACAAATTCACTTCAGTTGTAGGATACAAACTCAATATACAAAAAACAGTAGTATTTTTATACTCCAACAAAATACTAGAAGAAAAAGAAACCAAGAAAGCAAGCCCATTTATGATAGCCACCAAAAAAATAAAATGCCTAGGAATAAATCTAACCAAGGAGGTGAAAGATCACTACAATGAGAAGTACAAATCACTGCTGAAAGAAATTAAGGAGGATACCAAAAGATAGCATGGCATTCCTTGTTCATGTATTGGAAGAATCAATGTAGTAAAAATATCCATAATACCCAAAGCCATCTACAGACACAATGCAATCTCCATCAAAATACCAATGACACTCTGTACAGAAATAGAAAAAAGCAATCCTAACATTCATATGGAACAACAAAAGACTCTGAATAGCCAAAGCAATCCTCAGCAAAAAGAAAGTAAAGCCAAAGGCATTACACTTCCTGACTTCAAACTATACTACAAATTTATAGTATCCAAAACAACATGGTATTGGCATAAAAACAGACACATGGTCCAATGGAACAGAATAGAGCACCCAGAAATCAATCCATGTGTTTACAGCCAACTGATCTTCAACAAGGGCACCAAGAGCATAAAATGGGAAAAGGAGAGCCTCTTCAATAAATGGTGCTGGGAAAACTGGATATCCATATGTGAAAATTGAAACTTGATCCATACCTCTCTACATATCCCACAATCAACTCAAAAATGGATTAAAGACTTAAACATAAGACCTGAAACTTTAAAAATCCTAGAAGAAAATATAGGGGGAACACTCTACGATGTAGGGCTGGGCAAATCCTTTGTGAATAAGACCCCAAAAGCACAGACAACAAAACAAAAAATAAAGAAATGGGATTAAATCAAACTGCAGAGCTTCTGCACAGCAAAGGAAACAATCAACAGAGTAAAAAGACAACCTACACAATGAGAGGAAATATTTGCAAACTATTCATCCAATGAGGGATTCATATCCAGAATATACAAAGAGCTTAAACAACTTTACAGTAAAAAATAAATAAGTAAATAATAAATAAATAAAAATAATAATCCAATTTTTAAAATGGGCAAAGGAGCTGAGTACACATTTCTCAAAGGAAGACATACAAATGGCCAACAGGTACATGAAAAAATGCTCCACATCACTAATCATTGCAGAAATGCAAATGAAAAATACGTTGAGATACCATCCTACCAAAGCTAGACTGGCTATTATAAAAAAGACTGAGAATAACAGATGCTGGCAAGGATGTGAAGAAAAAGGAACTCTTCTGCAGTATGCATGGGACTATTTCCTCAAACAACTACAGATAGATATGATCCATCAGTACCACTACTGGGTATATATCTAAAGGATCAGAATTCATCATGTTGAAGGGATACCTGTACTCCCATGTTTATCACAACTCTATTTACAATAGCTAGGCTATGAAATCAATCCAAATGTCCATCAGTGGATGACTGGATAAGGAGATTGTGGTATATATGCACAATGGAATACTACTGTGCCATAAAAAAGAATGAAATACTACCATTCACAACAACATGGATGAGCCTGGAGAAAATTATACCAAGTGAAAAAACACAGGTATAGAAAGAGAAATATGGCATGTCCTCACTCATAAGTGGAAACTAATTTCATAAATAAACAAACAAACAATAAAGAGAGAGAAAGAAAAACAGAAACAACAATCACAATAATGTGTCAGACTTTTAGATGGAGAGAACAGAACTGTGGTTTCTAGAGGTAGAAAAGGGGAGGGGAGATGGAGAGGGAGAGGGGTTAATGATAAATTGGTTAATGGACACAAAGAATGATTACACATTGTAATGATGAATAAGCTAATTATCTTGATCTGACCATCACACATTGTACACAACTATCGAAAGTCAACCAAAAAATACCCCAAATATATGTCAAATAAATTATCTTTTAAAAAATTTTTTTTTAAAAACAGAAAAACAAGTTTTAGTGAAATAAAGATCAATATGTAATTAAAAATTTTAGAGTATTTTTTCAATTTTAACTTGATTTTTTATTAAGAAATTCTCAGTAGTCATTTCTTCAATTTGTGTGTGTGTGTGTGTGTGTGTGTGTGTGTGTGTGTGTGTGTGTGTGTGATATAACAGTTAATTGTTTCAAATGATATATGTTCAGGAAGGAGCTTCATGATGACAAAAAACAAACGAGCAAATAGATATCTGAAGATTTCTAGTCTAATAAATGATCAATAACTGTTGAATCAATCTCTGTAATAATGTGAGAAGTTCTAAAGATAAAATTTACAAAAAAAATAACATTTTTTATCACTCTATAGTAATTTACTTAAGATTTGTTTTTCCTAAAAAGCAAATGAACTGGTTCCCTTTCTCTTCTCACATGTGGAACACTGCTTCAACCTTGCTCCTTCTACATGTCAATGGTGATCAGCTGGACAGTGTGCGGTATGGCTATTGCCTGACCATTGTTCATATAACCTGTAAAGGTAGAAGGACACAGAGACTGCCTAGCCAGAGAGAATAGGCAATGGATCCCAAACATCAGTGTGTGGGCCTAAATGATGGTCATGTCATTTCTGTACTGGGATTTGGACCTATGCACCTGCAGAGGTAACAGTCATGTCTTGAATAGATTGTTCAAAAGGAAATAGACCTTGCTTAAGTGGAAGCTGACCCAAGTTGTGAAGTCACCCAGTTCCTTTCTGCTTCTGGGGGCTCACCTGGGACTCAGTTTCACCAGTCTACACCTATCCCATGTACAGGAGAAGAAGTAGTCAGACTTTGTTCTGTATCGTGGTCTGATTGTGTTCATACCTATTGATTCTTCTGGCCACTGGTTTTTCTTCCTGTTTCCAACTATTTCCCAGCTTACAGAAGAGATGAAACTCAGCTGTCAGGAACATTGCCTGTCAGGTCCCTTGCTTGGAGGGTGATTGCAATGGGAGAGGTTTCTCTGTTTATTCCAATAATTTAAGAAATACTTTTCCCTCTATCAAGAAGACATAATCCAGAAAAATCTTTGTGGTAAATGTTGCTAGAGATGCAGTATATGGAAAATGATTAGAGAAAATTGCTGTCTGTTCTGAATTTAAGAAATACTTTTCCCTCTATCAAGAAGACATAATCCAGAAAAATCTTTGTGGTAAATATTGCTAGAGATGCAGTATATGGAAAATGATTAGAGAAAATTGCTGTCTGTTCTGGGGTAGCCAACTGAGTGCAAGATAATAAATACTCCACATGTAGTTTCTCTTACACTTCTCTTACTGCTTGAAAAATGTGTGCTAAAGGAGAAATATAGTATTTCAGTGGAAAGCTACAACCTTCCAGGACAAGTCTTCACTTCTTGGTCCTTGTTAGTGAACTTTTGATTTAAAACAAACACATAGATTTGGTCTTTGGACATAAGAGGGAGAAATATGGAGAATCACTAGATTGGAATCCAGAAAAATTGCATCCCAGCTTTGTCTTCAGAATACTACATCATGTGACAAAGAATTTAACTAGTTAATTATTGACTAATCTTTGTTAAATATTCAAGAATTACATCAAACTTTAGGCAAGGGTTTAATTAGTTAACTACTTAACCTTGGAGTCCCACTTTTCTCCTCTTTAAAATATTAGAAAATACTTGAAAAATGTTTGAAGACATGTGACAGGACTAGGTTACTTTCCAGTGCAAAGTGGCATAAGGGTAGAAAGGATTATAGTGCCAATGAAGCTTCAGCCTTGATAATCCTCCAAGTGCTCTTACAACTAAAAAAGTTGCTGGGCTGAGATCAGCAGAGGTAGTGTGGACCCAGTGTCCAGATCTTTGTAATTTCGTTGAAAAAGGAAAGCTGAAATATGTAAAAAGAAGTAGAAAATATTTTTTTAGCTATTTTTTCATCTTTATTAAATGTACTTTAAAATCTTTATCCTAATTATGTCAGAAAAGTCCATAATTTTGGTGTATACTACAGAAAGATAAGTGTTGGTGAGGATATGGAAAGAAGGAAAACCTTGTATGCTGTTAGTGGAAATATAAATTAGTGCAGCCATTATGGACAACAGTACAGAGGTTCCTCAACTAATTAAAAATTGAACTATCATATGATCCTGTAATCCCACTGCTGGGTATATATTCAAGGAAATAAAATCGTTATGTCAAAAAGATATTTGTACACCCATGTTCATTGCAGCATTACTCACAATAACCAAAATGAATGAATGAATAAAGAAAATGTGGTATATTTGTTTAGTGTACATTCCGTCACTGGAAAATAAGTTTCATGAGAGAAGACATTTTTCTGTCTTGTTTGTTGTTACTTAGTACATAGTGATTACAAGAGTTTCTTGAACATTAAACTTACTCAAAAATATTTATTGTTGAATAAAATACACTTTCACATAATTCTTGGATATTTAACAAAGAGGTCATCATAAAACTTTCTCCAACACACACACTAGACTATCAATCCTTGAACTCATGTTCTTCTGGAATTCTAAGTGTTTTTCTGTCCTGGTACTATAATTGCTTTTTAAGCTTGTCTTACTTTCAAATTGCTAAATTTATAGAAATTTGTTAGGCAACATGGGACAGCTTAGCTAGGTTCTCTGCTCAGGTTTTTTCATGATTTGTAATCATGGGTTCAGCTAGGGCTGTAGTCTCATTCAAAGTCTTTACTGAGGACGTATCTGTCCCCAAGCAAGGTGGATATTGGTAAAATTCAGTTCCTTGCAATCTGTTAGACTAAGGGCCTCAGTTCTTAACTGGCTTTTGGTTGAAAGCTGTTCTCAGGTCCTTGCCACGTGGATCTCTCCAACATGATTAATTCGTGTATCAAAATGTGCAAGCTAAGCAGACAAGTTAGCAAGACTAAAGTCAAAATCTTGTATAACCTAATATCAAAAGTGACATCCTTTCACCATTGGTATATTCTATTAATTAGATCAGGTCAATAGTACCACCCCAACTCAAGAAGACAAGGTCACAGAATAATGGATACCAAGAGGAGGGTATCATTGGTGGCCATCCTAGATTCTGCTGACGGTTCCTTGAGAACATCTCCTTTTACTGGTAGCCTGTGAGAAATATAAGAAAGTAAGAGATGTGCCAGGAAGCAAGGATAAATGACTTTCCCATTGCAAAGGGAAGGTAGAAACTGGAAACTACAACTTATAAGGCTAATATAAATCTCTGGAAATAGATAATATTTTTTTTTTCTCACAAGATAGGAAGGTCTGGTGTCTTGAGAAAGAGCAGTCTACACAGATTTCCTCTGCTTCTCATCCTGGTGGGAAGGGTGAGATGATTGAGTGTCAGTCCACTTCCACTGAAGATCTCCAGTGGGGTCTTCTTTTTAAAATGAGAGATATGAATCTATGAGTCAATACCTTTCAGTTTAGCTTCACAAGAATTGGTTAGCAGTAACTGATATCATTATTTGCAGTGTGGGTGAGGGAAGTCCTTTATTTGATGATGCTTCCAGTAAACAAAATATCCAGGCTAGAGGTCACGGTCTTTAATGTCCTAATCTTCTAGGAGCTCACTTTTAAAGGAATTCTTTATAAGTTTAGAATTTTGGGTGAGGAGCTTTATAAGGCTGTGTCAGTAATGAAAAATATCACCTTTAGAAAGAGTGGTAAGCTTCTTCATCTAGGTGCATAGGTCTATCTGTTATTATTTCAAATGGAAAAGAAAGCTATTTTTTTTTTCAAAACAGAGTAGAGCACAAGTTGAGCAATGTCAATAAAAGAGCCTATGTCCAGGGATGGTTAAAGATTTCTGTCAGCTCTGTCAAGACTTTATTATTTATTTTATGCATTCCACTACTCCAAAGGACTGAGAATAATATGAACAATAAAAATGTTGAAATACTGGCCATATATTGTAAATGGGTCAAATTATTTGATCAGTGAAGTGTGTTTTATTGTTATTGTGGAGCTCAGAATGAACTCTCCAGAAAAGGATAGTTTTCTCTACAAAATTTTACCTACTGTTTGGGCCATGACTTGCAACATGGTGATGCTTCAACCCAATGAGAAAACATGCAAATTATAACCAAAACCTATTTGTGTCCTTGAGTTGGAGACAACTGAACCAAACCCAATTGTCGTATCTCACAGGGTCTTGATGGTAAATGGAAATGTCACTGTAATCCATGCGGTGGTTTTTCACAATTATGTGTGGGACAACGATACAGTGAAAATATGCCATTTGAGCAAGCATGAGAGATAGTTTCCAGAAATATTGTTTCCCCATGCTATTATTTATCTAAATTCCAGTGAGTCAATTCATGAACATACTGTAAGAAGGGTAACTGGAGGCCTAAAGGAAGAATTGATCTATTATTTGGTCCATAAACCTGTTTAGGGAAAGAACATCTCTCCCATGTTCTTTTAAAAGTTTAACTTTTGGAGCCGGCCCGGTGGCGCACTGCTGTAGTGCGCCACTTGGGAAGCGCAGTGGTGCTCCCGCTGAGGGTTCGGATCCCACATACAGACCGGTTCCCGCTAACTGTCTGAGCGAGGCGCTGGAGCAGCGCTGAGGGCTGCAGTCCCGTTGCCAGTCCCAGTCCAGTGCGGGGGCGACACTGAGGGTTGCAATCCATTGCCGGACACGGAAAAAGACAAAAATAAATAAATAAATAAATAAAGTTTAACTTTTGTTCAGAGTCCTTTTCCTGTTCCTCCTTCAATGAGGTTCAAATGGGAAATGCGCTTGTAGAAAAAGCTCAAGATGATTAGTTTTTAAGTAAGGAATGAATTTGAGAGCCACAGTTTTTAGCGGCAGCATCTGTGAAATGATTGACCTTACTTTCCAGGGTGTTTAATTTTGAATGCCCAGGAATTTTTATGATGGTCAATGATTTAGGTTTTTGAATGATCTCAAAAAGATCTATGTTCTGTTGGCTATTTTTGATTGTTTGTCCTGAAAAAGCCAAAAATTCACATTGTTTCCAGAGCATCCAAAATTAGGGGCTAGGACACTTGACTGCATTGACACAAGGAGAGTCACCAGCAGAGACCAGAAAAAGAAGAGGATGTTTCTCTCCTTAAAGCCCACTCCACAGTAATAGAAGAACCAACTGCTCTACCAGATGACCAGACATCAATGTACAGACACTATAAATATAAAACCCCAAGAAAATATGACATCACCAAAAGAATACAGTAGTTTTCAAATACCAGACCCTATAGAGAAGGAAATCCTTGAAATGACTGAAAATGAATACCAAGCAACAATCTTAAGTAAACCCACTGAGATATGAGAAGACTCAGTTAGGCAACATAATGAAATGAGAAAAAAAATCCAGAATACGGAGGAGAAAATTTACAAAGAGATTAATACCTTACAAAGGAATGTAGCAGAACCCATGGAACTGAAAGATTCACCCGGCAAAATGAAAAACACAACTGATAGCTTAAGCAGCAGGCTAGAACAAGCAGGTGAATCTCTGATCTTGAAGATAGTCTTTTCGAAATAACTGAGACAGACCAAAAAAAGGATAAAAGAATTTTTTAAATTGAATAAAATCTAAGAGACCTAGCAGACAACCATAACCACACAAACACTTGAATCACAGATGTTCCAGAAGGGGAGGAGAAAGGAAAAGGTATGGAAAACCTATTTAATGTAATAATAATGGAAATCTTCCCAGGTATAGTGAGAGACACGGACCTCCACATCCAGGAGGCTCAAAGATCCCCAAACAGATTCAACATGGATAAGATCCTCTCCAAGACACATTATAGTCAAACTGGCAAATCTCAAAGACAAAGAGAGAATCCTAAAAGAAGCAAGAGAAAAGTATCAAGTCACATATAAGGGAGCCCCTGTCAGACTAACAGCAGATTTCTCAGCAGAAACTCTACAGGCCAGAAGAAAATGGGATTATATATTCAAAATACTAAAAGAAAAAAACTGCTAGCCAAAAGTACTGTATCTGGCAAGGCTATCCTTCAGAAATGAGGGGAATGTAGTATATTTTCCAGACAAACAAAAGCTGTGGGAGTTCACCACTATATGACCAGCCCTACAAGAAATCCTCAAAGGAGTCCTGCATCTGTATTCTGAAAAATGTTGATCACTATCACGAATACGTGAGAAAGAACAAAACCCACTGGTAGAATTAAAATACAAATAAAAATTAAAAAGAGACAGAAACTCAGTCTTACCATCACAAAAAGCCATAGTGACAGTGTAATAATGCCTTTATTTCTGATTTTAGTAATTTTGGTCTTCTCCCTTTTTTCTTTATCAGTCCAGATAAGGTTTGCAAATTTTGTTGATCTTTTTAAAGGAGGAACTATTGGTTTTGTTGATATGCTCTATTGTCTTTTAATTCTCTACTTCATAAATTTCTGTTGTGATCTTTGTTATTTCCTAGTTACATTTGTTTTTGGTTTAGTTTGCTCTATTTTTTTCTATTTTCTTAAGGTAGAGGTTTATATTACTGATTTGAAATCTTTCTTATTTTTAATATAGGTGTTTACAAGTATAAATTTTCTTCTAAGTACTGCATGAGTCCTGTATCCTATAAATTTTGATATGTTGAACTTTGATCTTTATCTCAAAGTACTCTCTATTTTTCCTCTTATTTTTCTTTTTACCCATTATTTATTTAGGACAGTGTTGTTTAATTTCCTCACATTTGTGAGTTTTCTAAATTTCCTTCTGTTATTATGGTCAGAGAACATATTTTCTATGATCTTAGTTTTTATTTTTGTTTAAAAAAAGGAAAACTTTAAACAAACCAATGAAAAAAGTTCATGGAAAGATTTCCATTATCTTTCAATTCTACTTTTCCATGAAGTTTCTGAAGTGCCCTTGCATTTATACCCTGCTTTATTGATGTTTTAATGCAATTTATGTTGTTAAACTTAGATATTTAATGTCTGTTCTTGGTTTCTTATTAAGTGGACTTGTTGATTTGCTTAGAAATTAATTTGGCTTTGAAAAGTTTATTCATCTTTGTTGAAATTAACTTGATATTTGCATGATTTTAGAAGACTTTAGAGAGCTATTTCAAATACCTGTAGAGATTATAAAATGAAATATGTAAATTTTAATGTTTCACATATCCAATTATTGTGAAAATTAGAAGCCCTGCTTTCTTTTTTTTTTTTTTTTGTCCTTTTTGAGCCCGTCTGCACTGTGCTCAGCCAGTGAGCACTGTGAGCACACCAGTCATTCCTATATAGGATCCGAACCCATGGCGGGAGCACTGCTGCACTCCCAGCACCGCACTCTCCCGAGTGCGCCACAGGCTCGGCCCAGAAGCCCTGCTTTCTACAGAGTATTTTGCTACTCATCTGTTATTTAGTTTATATATTTATTATTTGAATACATAAATGTACATATCCTTGTTATATTTAAAAATAATAATAAATTTTAAAAATGAGAGGAACATCAATCAATGGTCCTATACTCATAGCAAAGGCTATGAGTACATCCAACAACTGATAGATGAATGAGTACATACTTATGTTTTAGATATAAAATACATTGTTAAATAAATCATTTAATTAATATATTATTAATAAAGTATAATAAATTATAAGTTCATTTAAAAATTTAAAAAAAGACATTCAAAAGCTAAAAAAAATCAGGGGCTACTCTAAATGCATATCTTCTATCTTTACATATGATAGTAATAATGTTATTCTCTATCAATCGACAAGCTCTGGTTCAAGCAATCAATTCTGCTTCATGCACTGACTTTGCCTCTGGAGGACGGTTATCTTCTACAACCAGAGTCAGAGAGACAACTGAATAATGTGCACAGAATCTTCCAGAATTGTCCATTAAATAAGTGCTTTCTTCTTTAGACAAGAGAAGGACTTTATATGAAGGACAGTTTTTTATAGAGTAATGTTGCATATGATGGGAATTTTAAAGTGTTTCCAAAAAGTGAGGAACATAAATAGTAGGTAGGAAAACCCATAACAAATTTTTCTACTGCTGTGCTTGCTTTTTAATCTGTCTGTACAACTGGTACCAGTATGCTATGAGGAGGAGATGTTAGTGCCTGATACTCATGGCCATACATTTCTGATAAAAATTTCCACACTGAGGGCAAATCAAAGGGTAAAGCTCCGCCCCTACCTGCTGGCTTGACCCTCTGACCGGTGGTAGAAATTTCCCTCCCAGTATCTCCATGACCTTATATCTCCTGCAGCTCAAGCCCACACTGAAACCAAATACACAAATAGGTCTTGTGAACCAAATACACAAATAGGTCTTGTGATCCAAATACACAAATAGGTCTTGTGATCCAAGGACAGCCTGGGTCAACTCCCTCTTTTTGCTTGTTAATCCCCACGTGGGCCCCGAAATCTGAACGTTTCTTTCTCACCACACACAAAAAAATGATAAGTTGGGGAGTTGATGATTGGTTAATTAGCTCAATTGACTTTTTCTACAATGTATTCATATATCAAAACATTGCACCCTATAAATATACACAATTATTTTTGTCAATTAAAAATAAATTTAAATAAATAAATAAATAAAAAGGCTCAGGGCTGAGTTGAATGTAGCTATTTTGTAGGCTAGTATTTAAAGACTTTGAGTAGATTATAGATTTTCTTTGAAAACATTCAGTAGTGCCTAATAGACACTGTTGATAAAGTTGACACTGTTCCTACCTCTCAAGGAAGTTAGCATCACCCAATGCAAACTAGCTATGCCTTGTTCTTTGCCTTTTAACCTTTGCCCTGGTCACATTTCATTCTGAGTATCAGATTCTGATCAAACGTAGATAGAAAGCACTGTCTGAGATAAGATTTAAGTCATCAATTAAACAGTACCACAGTACTGGGTGTTTAGCCGGAGGGACACTGCTGCTTTGTTTAGTTGGCATAGGTTTTGTGTCTCTGATCTTGGGGTGACAAAAAAAAAGGACAAAAGCAGATATCTACCAATTTCCCAGAAACCACATCTACTTCATTTTGGAGGTTGTAGTTCAGGAAACTATACATGTTTCTTTATCTTCATCAAGACTGAAATCAGAAATTGTACCAAACTCTTCCAAATAGTGGACAGTTGTTCTTTATTCATCTTCTTGCCAATGTCTTAATGGATTTTTAATGTGGAAATACATTCATCTCCATTTGCTTGGAATACCAGCTACTTCAGCCTTTATCTCTGTTCCATTAAGTTATGATCTCCATGATTGAGACCCTGAAAAAATCCTGAATACCCTCAGTCCAAGTAGTCTCTGGGGCCACCTAATTCTGGATAACCTCTCACTGATTATGGAACAGTCCTCAGAACCTGTAATCTGGTGTCTCTCAACAAGGTGTTCACATGTTGGGGCAGGCAGTCCATTATGAACAAAGAGAGAAACTACACCAGAATTGTGCAAATCTCCAAACAATATTAGCTCTCCTGTAGCATGATGTGGAAATCAAGATGTGCTTATGAAAGTGGTGGGAACATTTAACCATGAGATGCCCTTAGAAAGAGATGGACATCAGAGCTCTAGCAATCTTATTTCTTCCTATCATTGACCCATTTTCTATGTAGAAACATGAAGATTTCTTGTATTTCCCTCAACAAATCCTCTACATTATGCTATGAAGAGAAGAAGGGAAGAATAAAGTTGGAGGAAGGGCAGGTGCATAAATGTGTGCCCAAGATGACCCTTGTGGCAGTCAGAAAGGAAAATTAAAAGGACTTTATTTTCAAGTGGCTTTAGAGAAATCAGTAGCCTCTCTCAGTTCTTTCATTTATAAAATAAGTTAATAGTTGAACCTAGTTCATGAGATGTTTGTAAGAGTTCACTGAGAGTCCTGTCCGATACCTAGTAAGCACTCAAAATGTTGGCCGGTCTCACTTATGCCTTTGCTACTCTCAATACATAATTCCTCTTGTGTTAGCTGGATAAATGTTAAATTTACTTTTCTTTTTCTTTACGCCTTTACATAACTGAGTCATGGTAAGTTTTTCAAGTTTTTGGAAGGGATGGTGATATTTATTTAAATTCTTTTTTGAAAAGAAAGATCAAAGTTTTATTTTTCTCCTTATATTCCATTGTCCACAAAGTTTATGTGGCAAAATAATTCTGTGGTAGGTAAAAATGTTACCTCTTTTTTATGGTGTTGCATACATGTGGCATGAAATCTGGCATTTGCTGGACTGTAAGTAACAACCTCCTCACTTGGACCCACTGGGGATTGTTGTCTTCTTGAGGCAGCTCACCTCTTTTTTATGGTGTTGCATACATGTGGCATGAAATCTGGCATTTGCTAGACTGTAAGTAACAACCTCCTCACTTGGACCCACTGGGGATTGTTGTCTTCTTGAGGCAGCTGTCTATGAGGTTAGGGTTGATTGCCAGCTGGGAGGACAAAGCCTGGCATTTACCTGATTTTCTTTAGGTTTTTGCCCATGATTTTATGTTTTGTTTTGTTTTTTTAGCAATTTGAGAATGTGTAAGGCAACTGTTTTAAAGTCTTTTTCTACTAATTTTAATGCTTATTCTTCTTAAGGAATGGTTTCTGGCAATTTATTTTATTCCTAATAATGGACCTCGACTTCCTGTTTCTCAGTATGCTGTTTGTGTGTGTGTGTATGTATGTGTGTGTGTGTTTAATTGGGCATTTGAAAAAACAGTGACCTCTTTACTCTATGCAAAATTGTTCTGTGTCATAAAAATTCTTAACTAAAATGCTCAAATAAGTCTTGGGATTAGTTCAACACTATAGCTTAAGGTCTACACAGTTCTTACTGGGTGTACATCTTGCCTGGTCTGTGCAGGGCTTATTTAATTCCCCTGCATACTCTGCTGTTTTTGAATTACTTAGTATTCAAAACAACGTCTCTTCCAGGTCTTTTATGGTCCATTGTATGTCTCCACCACTAACCTTTTCTTCAAGGCATCTGTGGGTTTATAGTCCCCTTTATTTTTAAAGAAACATTCCAGCTGCTTTTTAACTTTTGGTCCAAATTAGGCAAGATTCCAATCCTTCAAGAGTATTAGGAAGGTTGGGATTCTTCAAGTGTGGTCTTCTCTGATTGCTCTCATTTGAGGGAAGAAATTGGTGACTGGGCTGATGCTATCTCCACACCAAGATCACCTGTGCTAGACAGGCATTGGCAAGGGTTAAGAAAACGTGGTATAATTCCAACCATTCTGAATCTGGTTTGTGTGTGTGTGTGCATGTGTCTGTGTGTGGTTGGGTGTTCATGCTGTTGCTGTAGACATTGGACTATTTACTGGAGCTCCTCTAACGTTACTTGACAAGTGTCAGGTTGGATTTTGATGTTTCTATGGAGAACTTGGAGCATCCTGTTCAGACATTTTGCTGACATCACTCCTTATGCTAAATTTTCAATCAATTCATAACATTCCATTGTGCTAATGCATAATATTTACCTAACTATAGCCAAACTTACTGTAATTAAAGCTGTTTCCTTTTTTCATGAATAATGTTGGGGAAAAACATGAATTATATAAAATATTTATCCATTTTCAGGGCATTTCAGGCCATTGCTCAAGCTTGGACAGGTAGCTGTCGTGTTGCCTATCACTTGTTCTTAAAACCCGTGAAGTTAGAGGAAAAAAACAAGGTCTGCTTAGCCACAGCAGTGACAGTGATGGATTCCAAATGTCAGTGTATGAAACTGATGAGGGTCACTTCATTCCTGTACTGGGATTCAGCATGTATGCAACTCCAGAGGTAACAACAGTGTCTTGGGTTTGAGGGTTCATAAGAAATAGACCCAGGATAAGGGGAAGTTGAATGGGATTGTCAGGTTCTTGTTCTTCTGTGAGTTTGAGGGTATGGCTTGTCTAATAAATTTGGATAAAGTTTTGCCAAGCTAGAGCTATTCCATATAAAAAGAGGAAAGGCAGTCAGACTTTGCTCTGTATCAGGGTCTAATCACATAAACACCTACCAGTTATTCTGGGCTCTGGTTCTTCCTCCTATTTCAGTCTCTTTCCCAGCTTGGCAGAAGAATTCAAACTCATCAGTCAGTAACACTGCTTGTCAGGTTCCTTGCTTGAGAGTGAGTTGTGCTGGGAATGGTTTCTCTGTTTATTTCTACAACCCAAGAAATCTTTCCTCCTTCCAAGTGCCCATGATCCAGAGAAATCTTTGTGATAGAAGTTCCTGGATTTGGGGTGCATGAAAAATAATGGGAGAACATGGCATCCCTGCTGTGGGGCATCCTGTGAGCACCACACAGCAAATACCGGACCTGGACTCAATAGAATTTCCCAGGACTACTCTCCCCTCTGGAAATTTACCTGAAAGGAAACTATAACATCATTTTAGAGCAAACTACAACCTGACAAGGGCAAGTAAGTCTTGGTCCATGTTAATAAACATTGAATATGAATCAGAATGGAAGAGGTGGTCCTTTAATATGAAGGAGCCAAATGGATAGTTCACTAAATGGAATAAAGTTTTACATTCTAGTGTTGTCCTCAACTACTTTTGCGTAACAACATACTAGGTACTTAAACATCGATTCTTGCTTTTCTCATTTATAAAACATAGGAAATATCTAGTGAGAAATTTTAAACTAGTTGATAGGTGTCTTTACTTAGCAGTGCAAAGTGGCATGAAATGGAGGGAAGGAAGGACTGAGGACACCACTGAAGCTTCATCCTTGGTAAATCCTACAAGTGTTCCTACACCTAAGTGGACACCAGGGCCAGGATCAGGAGAGAGCACTGAGGACCCAGTATCTACCTCTTTGTGATTTCATCAAAAAAGAAAGAAAGAAAGAAAGAAAGGAAGGAACGAAGGAAGGAAGGAAGGAAGGAACGAAGGAAGGAAGGAAGGAAGGAACGAAGGAAGGAAGGAAGGAAGGAACGAAGGAAGGAAGGAAGGAAGGAACGAAGGAAGGAAGGAAGGAAGGAACGAAGGAAGGAAGGAAGGAAGGAACGAAGGAAGGAAGGAAGGAAGGAACGAAGGAAGGAAGGAAGGAAGGAACGAAGGAAGGAAGGAAGGAAGGAACGAAGGAAGGAAGGAAGGAAGGAACGAAGGAAGGAAGGAAGGAAGGAACGAAGGAAGGAAGGAAGGAAGGAACGAAGGAAGGAAGGAAGGAAGGAACGAAGGAAGGAAGGAAGGAAGGAACGAAGGAAGGAAGGAAGGAAGGAACGAAGGAAGGAAGGAAGGAAGGATGGAAGTAAGGAAGAAAGGAAGGAAGGAAGGAAAAGAAAACCTCTAAAATTCTTGAAAATAAATAGAAATGGTGGTTTCATCTACCTTTTTGTCCTCTAACAAACGCACTTTCAAATCTTTATCCAAATTTGGTAGACAAACCCTAACTGTAAATTTTACTCTAATTACACTTTCCCTAAAAGAGAAGGACTTGATTTTAAGGGCTGATGCCTACTTTGCCAACCCCTTACAAACTTTGGTTAATTTCTTATAATAAATATACATCCTTAGAATATATATCTCCAGTCCTAGTATCTAGTTGTGTCATATAGAAAGAACGGCTGTTTAGAAAAGACGTAACTTAATACACTACTCTGGATAGAAGTGCTTATTTCTAAACTGAACCTGGATGAGATATTGGAATATCAATTTCTCAACATTTCAAACTGACAATGATGATGACTGTACCTTAACTACGAGTACAAATATTAGGCTTCTGTATACCTGCTTTCCTTTGGGAGACTTGAATTTTGGTGTTTACCAGGTAGAGTGTGTCTGTGCAACCAGCCTGTGGTGAAAGGCTTAGGAACTGAGTTTCTAAAGAGTTCCTCTTTTAGACATTTTCCATATATTCTCAAATTTCAATGCTAGGGAATTTAGTGTGTTCTGTGTGAATTCACTGGGAGAGGACTCATTGAATTTTGCTCCAGATTTCTTCCATATATCGTCCCATACCCCTTTTCCCTGTATTACCCTTTACTTTTTAACTTCACTGATGAGTAACAGGCATGACCATAATATTATGCTGGGTTCTCTGAGTTCTTCCAGCAAATCACTCAACCTGGAAATGTTCATGTCCAGATTTCTTCCATATATCGTCCCATACCCCTTTTCCCTGTATTACCCTTTACTTTTTAACTTCACTGATGAGTAACAGGCATGACTATAATATTATGCTGGGTTCTCTGAGTTCTTCCAGCAAATCACTCAACCTGGAAATGTTCATGGGAGCCTCCAATGCCAGGGCTCAACCAGAGATTGTTCATGAGTGAACAGATCCCTGGGATGCCCAACTTTTATTACTAACTGGGAACGACCAGGCAAACTGGGATGGGTTCGTCACCTCACACACAGAACTAACCCAAGAGATGAGGAAAACTTGGTTCTTGTGAAGGTCACTGCTTGTGCCTGCACTACCTCTCAATCGTGTGGATCTCCAAATACCTTTGCTTGCTCCCCTGGGTTCCTAAGAGTGAAACTGTGGAGGGCACCAAATTAGCAACAGACATCGGATTTTACCATATGGATTCTGCCTATGTGTACAATAACGAAGAGTAGGTTGGACTGGCCGTCCAAAGCAAGACTACGGAGAGTATTGTGGAGATGACATATTCCTCACTTTGAATGTATTGTGTATGTGGTGTGCTTGTGTGCATATTTATTTCATATGATTTTGCAGAAATAACAATTATAGGATTCGGTCAGTGGCTGTTTGGTGAATTATTGCATAGTGGTACAACTTTTATTTATACACACTCATGTATTAAAACTATAATCAAAAGCAGAGAATGATGATGGATTTCTCATCATTGGGATGCCTAAATTTATGACTTTAACATAAAGTCACTTCACTTTTCGGAGATGCAGCTCAAGGCAGTATAATTCATTATTGACTATAGAATCAGACACAAGTGTGATCACATCATGGCTTATCTCCTGAGTGACTTTCAGAAATTGCTTTCGTTATGAATTTTAATTTTCACCTAGTTAATAAGAGAGAACAATATAAGACAGCTCAAGTTATTAAACAGGATGGAGCTGAAGTGCCTCAGATTGTGGCCTCACACAAATTTTCTTTAGTCATCTGAATGAAAGAATACTAATTCTTTTCCAATTAGGTGAATGGAAGAGAGAATGAGACTAAGTTTGTTAACTGCTTTGTAAAGTCAAATATAATTCAGATTAGGAGCATTAATATTTGATAAATGTTTTTTGTCTTGAGTAACTTCCTTTCATGTTCAGTAGACATACAACAATATAACCAAATGTGTAATAGAGTTTTGATGGGGAGGTCAGATCATAGGGGGAAAAAAGAAGGAAGGGAGTATGACAAGCCTGTGATCATTGGTTTCCAAATAGTAGAAAAAAGCTTCAATATAGTGTGTCACAAACCAACAAAATTGGCTAAGTATTAGTTCCAAATTTCATTCTTTAACCGTCCACTTTTGGGGAATTTTCTATTGAGCAGTTAGTCCAACCAGCCTTGGAAAGGTCACTGAAGAAACATCAGTTGGACTGCGTTGGCCTGTACATCATGCACTACCCCTTGGCTCTGAAGGTAGGCAGTTGTGTGATCAAACCTATTTCACATCTGATGCCAATATGAACATTACTATATTACGTTATTGTTTTTATGGCTGAATTAAGATTTTCCTTAGGAGGATGTAGGGATTATTACACTGATGAAGAATCCTAAATGATAATTCCTAATACTCTTTTTATTGAATAATTTTTGTATTTTTAATTACTTACTTCCTACTTCTAGGAGGAGAAAGTTCAACATCAAAGTCTCAGAACAAATAACAATAGCCATGTCCTAGTCACAGTCCTGATTACAGCCCCTGAAGTTCTTGGGGACGTTCACAGATGCTGAGTTTCCTGTGGCTGTGTTGAGCAATGAAACTGCTTCTCACAAGGCACACAGAGGATGTCCATCATCATCTCACATTTCATGCTGGAAGCAGATTTGGTGGTGCTCACTCTGGGCAGGTCAAACCTAGCAGCCTTCTTAGGGACTTGGGGGATACTGCTTCTCCTGTTGATTATCTTCATGATGGAGGTTTGTACATGACATTTTTTCATTAATAACTGTGTTATATACACTGAAACTAGTTTATGCAAAAGGGCTTATTGAATTATATAGGAGGGAAGACCAAGCCATGGCTGCATTTAAAGATTTAAAGTCATCTTCAGAAATGTTTCTTTTCTCCATCCCTCATCTCTGCATTTCACCAGGTTTGCTTGATTTTTGTTCTAGCCCTTTCCATTGGTGGAAAATATGACCTCAGAGAAATTGAAGGCTCCTGGTCATTAGCACCTGAGAGCTTCTCTGGGTCTCCCATCTTCCAGATTAATTTTGAAATTAACCTCAATTGACCACGTTTGGCTCATGTCGTTGCCCTTGGACTATTATGAGTTTAAGAGGAAAAAGTGCTCTGATTACCTGACTTGGGTCAAGACTGCAAATGTTGTTCTGAAAATAAAGCCATGAAACCTGCTGTCTTCCCTAGAAGAAAACAGGTGTTTCCAAAGAGGACAGTAAAGAGTGTAGGCAAGTATAAACTGAGTCACAATAAGTCCCCATTAGGACCTGAGAAAATGATATTTATGAAAACATATCAAAAAATGTGAAAGATTAGAGGAAGCATTTCTCTAAAGATATTCCTCACAATTTCATATCCAACCTGTCTTCAAATATTGATAACTGGAACATCCCATCACCTACCTCATGGAGGTTAATGCCCCATCCCTAGACATACCTAGGGACACAGCAGAGGGTGGAGATATTTACTGTGGCATCTCTGAAATAACTGCTTCTATTCCAGCCAAGAGGGGAGTTGTATCCAAGAGATGAACATGGGAAGTTAATATTTGATACAGTGGATCTCTGTGCCACGTGGAAGGTGAGTGCTTGGAGGAAATAGCACAGAGGTGGAAGCCAAGAGAGTGGGGATCTGGTTCCCACCTGACACTCGGGAGATTGGGATAAGCACCTTGGATCTAGAAATTTGTGACCTTTACAAAGGCAGTTTGGCTGGAGTGGTGGGGAAAATCTCATTGCTAGAATGTAATGAAAGAAATGCAAGAGAAGAATTGGGGAAAAGGACGCCAGGCAGCTCTTTAACACAATGTGCAATAAACTATGTGGTTTTCTCAGGAGATCAGAGAAATTCTTCTTTTTGCTGTCAGTATCTCCTTTCTTTATTCTTTTTCTTAGTTTCTCTTTTCTTGACAATCAGTGCCAGAAAACTTCATTGCTAATTTCTTTTGAGTTCTAATTTTTAACAATTCTATCTTCAATTTATCTCGATCTGCAGACAAGTGCACAAATAATTCCCCACCAACCCCTTCCTCCCCAGGCCATGGAGAAGTGTAAGGACGCAGGATTGGCCAAGTCCATCGGGGTGTCCAACTTTAACCGCAGGCAGCTAGAGATGATCCTCAACAAACCAGGGCTCAGGCACAAGCCCATCTGCAACCAGGTGAGCACCTGAGCCTCCTCCCATTCCTGTTCTTCATGCCTTCCTTCCTGTACTGCTGCCAGGTGTCCACTTGTCATTCCCTCCTGTTCCTCTTACCTTTGTGCAGCAGGAGATTCTACAGAGCAGAGCTTCTGTCTAGAAGGGTAGGGAGGATCCTTTATTGTACCCCTGCTTGGTAAATTCTTTGTGAAAACATGCGGAGACCCTAGTGCTGAATCTTGTATTAGAATTTGGGGAGGTAGAAGAGACCAGGGAAGGCTGGAATCATTAATCAGATCTCAGGGGAAGGTGGAAATTCCCTTAGCTGTGAAGGATGACCAAGGACTGGATGGGTGGAAGTGACTTGGAGGGAATTGTGCATAGAAAGGATGACCATGAAAACATTGAATGGGTAGTAGGTAAGGAATGAAGGAAAATAAAAAAGATACATAGTAAAGGTTTTTATGGGGTTTGAATGCCTGTGTCCCTCATCTCGGTATCTCTGCTCACAGAGTTCTTCCATAGAAACACAAACAGAGGAAAACAGTAACTGGAGTCTATGAAAATCACTCAGGTTATAGGGGTGAAGTTACCTGTTTATGATGATGCCTATTTATGGTGAATAAAATCAGCACTGTGGAACTTTCAGAAGAACATAGAGCTGACTTTGTGACTGATCATCTTTCAGTCTGCTTGTCCTCTGTGCTTTCAAGCCATCAAATCTACTTTATAAACACGTCCGTTCATTCTATGACAAATTATGTGATCTTAGTTACTTTTTACCAGTTTAGAGTGAAGGAGTAAGGGCCCTCAGTTAGAAAATATAGATTATAAAATTTATTAATGTATTAATTTATTAATAATATAGCAGCATGGTTCTCATATATAAATGTTAAGAAAGGAATGTGCTTTTAATATATTTTACCTCAATTTTTTATTATGGTAATTTTTAAACCATCAGAATATTTGAAAGAATGATACAAAACACCCATATTTTCTCATTTATATGCAAAGTTGTTGACATTTTGCCTCATAGTCAAATACAGGTAAATACACTAGTATATGGGTACATCTGGGTACATGTGTGTAAATTTGGCTGAATTTTTACATAGTAAATTGTAGGCATGAATATTAATCCCTGCAGAAATCAGAAAGCCGTCATAGGAATGATGTTCTCCTACACAGTTAGTTACATTATTAGATTTAAAGAGATTAACAATAATTCCCTCATATCATCTAATCCAGTTTCAAGTTTCCCATTGTTTCCCCAAGTGTCTTCTGTAGCTCTTCTTTTTTAACCAGGTTATAATTGGGGTTCATATATTATTTTTATCATGTTTCTCAGCCCCTTTTAATCTAGGGTGGTCACCAATCCTTTTTCCCTATGATATTCCAACAATTTATGTCAAAAATTCTGGATTTCTCAGACTGTTTGTTGTCTTGTAATGTTAGATAACTTGTTTCTGTATTCTAAATTCGACAAGTTAAAAACAAGACACAAATGGAATATTACATTAAAATTAAACATTGTTAGCAATTAACTGTCCTTGGCATACTGTGTCACTGAAATTGCACCCCAGTAAGAAGCACTTAAACAGGTTGTCCCACTATTAGTGATGGTAGTTTTTTTATTATTTATTATTATTTTATTGAAATGTAATTTATTATGTATTTATGGGGTACAGAGTTGAATATCAATACCTGTATACGATGTGTACTGATCAAGTCAGGATAATTAGCATATTCATCATTACAAATCTTAATCATTTCTTTGTTTTATTGACATTTGGTCTCCTCTCTTCTAGTCATTTGATAACATACATGCATCAGTACAACTCACTTTTCCTAACTAGCTGTTTTGTGTATCTCCCTCCCTCTCCCCCATTCCTGCCTCTAGTAACCACAGTTATGTTCTTCCCTTCTGAAAGTACAAAATATTGTTCTTTTCTCTCTTTTTTTTCTTTCTTTCCTTCCATCATTCCTTCCTTCATTCCTTTCTTTCTAGCTTCCACGTATGAGAAGAAACATGAGGTATTTCACTTTCCATGACTGACTTATCTCACTTAGCATAATTTTCTTCAAGCTCATCCATGTTGCTGCAAATGGCAGAATTTCATTCTTTTTTATGGCAGAGTAGTATTCTATTGTGTATGTATACCACATTTTCCTTATCCAGTTGTCCGTCGATGGACATTTAGGTTAGTTCCTGCTCTTAGCTATTATAAATAGAGCTGTGATGAACATGGGAGTGCAGGTATCCCTTTGACATGATGATTTCCATTCTTTGCGGTATATACCCAGCAATGAGATTGCTGATCATATGACAGTTCTATCCGTAGTTGCTTGAGGAACCTCCATACTGTTTTCCATAATAGTTGCACTAATTTACAGTCCCAACAACATTGTAGGAGGGTTCCCCTTTCTCTGCATCCTCTCCAGCATTTCTTATCCTCTGACTTTTTGGTAATGGCCAGTCTAACTGGGGAGAGATGATATCTCAGTGTGGCTTTGATTTGCATTTCTCTGATGCTTACTGAAGAGTATTTTTTATATGTCTGCTGGCTATTTGTATCTTCCTTTGAGAAATGCCTATTCAGCTTCTTTGCCCAATTTTTAATCGACTTACCTGTTCTTTTACTGTTAACTTGAGTCCCTTGTATATTCTGAATATTAATCCCTTGTTGGATGCATAGTTTGCAAATATTTTCTCCCATTCCGTAGGTCATCTTTTCTTTGTTGTTTCTTTTGCTGGGCAGAAGCTATATAGTTTGATATAATCCCATTTGTTTGTTTTGTTGTTGTTGTTGTTGTTGCCTGTGCTTTTGAGGTCTTATTCATAAAGTCTTTGCCCAGTCCTACTTCCTGAAGTGTTTCTCTCTTTTATGAGTTTTATAGTTTCAGGTCTCTTATATAAGTCTTTAATCCATTTTGAGTTGATTTTGGTATATGATGAGAGGTACAGGTC
>NW_007733635.1:0-2046 GCF_000696425.1 Galeopterus variegatus | reverse complement strand
TGCTGAGGAAGGAGAAGCTTCCCTGGGTCTGGTTGAGTCCGGGCAGCAGGTATTCTGTCCAGACCGTCCTACTGTTCTTTTGTCTGGAATTGAAGGCTTTTGCTTTTGCTGCCTGAAGCGATTCTCTGAGAAAGGGTGGGATTCGGGAGCTGTAAGTCTTTCCTTTGTGAAGAGGAGCAGGGTAGCGGGGGTGGGGTCAGAAAGGAGAGGAGGCAGAGCTCAGCACCCAAAGCGGACGATGACACAAATGCACAAATGCTGTCCCTGGAAGTCCTGGCACTCCCAGGGAGGACCAGCTGCCCTGGGGAGAAGTTCAGTGGGACTCTTTCCTTCCTCTCAGGTTTTTGACTTTGAATTGACTCCAGAGGACATGAAAGCGATCAACGGCCTCGACAGAAATTTCCGATACTCTCGATTGCTGTTGTAAGTGACCCTCACAGATTGTTTCATGGTTGTTTTCCACAGCAAGTAGGTTCACAGAGGAATGAAGCTTCCTACATCAGAAAGACAGGCCTGATATGGGGAGTAAGAAAGAAAGAGGATCTGCCCGTAACCCTCAGACCAGAGGTTTACTCCTGGCTCAGGCTGAGCACAAAGATGTGCACACAAACACACCTAAGGAAATGACTATTAAGCACCTCTCAAGAGTTGACCCTAGAAAATGATTAAAAAGTTAAAATTTAAAAGTATATTATTATTTTTAATTTTCCCATTGGCAAGTTTTTATATGTCTTCTTTCTTTACTTTCTAATGAGAATATGCAGTCCTGAGCAGATGCAATCCTGACGAGTGTGCAATAGAAAAGGCAGAGTGGTATGCTGCCTAGTGGAGTGTCAGTGATTAACAGCTGTTGGGCATCATTTTGCAATACGCATCCAGAGTGTCAGAGTTCATTGTATCTTTCACCTATTATACAACTTTTGGAAACTATAGTTATGTAAGTACCCCAAACTGCAGACAAATATTTTACATAATTCATGATCCTGTTCGACATTATTCATAACAGAAAAAAGATTGAAAACATTTTAAATTACCGTAGATCTGGGAGTAGTTGGGTAACCTTTGAGGCATTGATACAATGAAATATTATGAAGTAATTAAAAATGGAAGTTATGTATATTGTATTAAAGAAAAATTTCCAGATATCATACTAAGGGCTTTTTAATGTGTTAAGTGAAAAAAAAGGTACATATTGGTTATAATCAGTTATGTCATGTGGTCATAAATTTGAATTTTAAAATGAAGGAAAGATTGCTAACTGATCGTAGTCATTATTTCTGGAAAGTGAGACTATGGGTGATTATTAAATGTCCTATCACTGCTTTTCAAAGTCTTCCAGAATTAGTGTGCACCACTTTTGTTGTCTGATAAGTGTTTACTTACAAAAAGAAATGATATCTGCCCTGAAAACTAAATAGAATGGAATTTCTGTCAGCCGTGCACCTCTCTAAACTCTACCTCGAACTGCCTTTGCCCAATGCCACAGACCAACTTGTCATCTTCTGGTTCCTCAAGTCAAGGCTGTTCCTCAGGTGTCAACTTTGTCAATCAAAAGGCTCCCTCTGAGGAACCTCTTTGTCCATTGTCCTTGGGTTATTCATA
Organism: Galeopterus variegatus; assembly: GCF_000696425.1. Classification (NCBI taxonomy): domain Eukaryota; kingdom Metazoa; phylum Chordata; class Mammalia; order Dermoptera; family Cynocephalidae; genus Galeopterus; species Galeopterus variegatus. Next base: position 444 of record NW_007733635.1, on the reverse strand, counting down.
AACAGGACGTTCTATGTGTTTAACTCGGGCGGGATCTCAGGTTGAGGAGGATGAGGACCAATCAGACTGTGACAAGTTCAGAAGGGAGTTAGACAGGATGAGAAATAAAATTTTAATGATAGGAATAAAGATTCAGTCTATAAAGAAACATCTCAAATATTCCTTTCTTTTTGTAAAACTATGCCAGGATTCTGACGAAATATATTCAAATGAGAAAAAGGTGGGAAGTCACTTTTCTCTACCCAGTGTGAGTCTATGATCTGCGTCATCAGACTGAATCCCTCATCTTTGTGGACCTGTGTCTATAACACAGCTCTTGGCACAAAGAACTGCTCAGAGTATACTCTAATGACATTCAGTTGAAAAGGACAAATTATTTTTTAAAAATAAAAGAAAATACAGTGGGATAAAGAAAAACAAACAGTAATATTCATTACTGAATAA
>NW_007733634.1:106326-106971 GCF_000696425.1 Galeopterus variegatus | reverse complement strand
CATTTCTCAACAACTGATCAGCAGTAGTCATTAACCGGTTGACAAACTCAGAAAAAGGCTCTTCAGGACCCTGTTTAACCCCTGTGAGGGACACACTTGAGCTTTTCTTAGGTGGCAAACGGCGCCAAGCCTTCATTGCCGCTGTCTGAATTTGAGCAAAAAGCCCTGGGTCATAGTTTCTTTGGATGTCTATGGATCCATGATCACCTGAACCTGTGAGCATGTCTACAGTCCAAGCATTGCCAGCATCTTGATTTCTTTTAGCAATATCTTTGCAATTTTCAAAATACTCTGATTTCCACAACAAATAATCACCCCCAGACAAAGTGGACCTGACCAGGATGGTCCAATCATTCGGAGCAAGCCATGCCTCCGCAGTGGTCTCTAGCAGTGTTAAAACATATGGAGCAGTGGGCCCATACTTAGACACAGCCTCCTTTAGTTCCTTTAAAAAAGTGATACTGAAAGCAGTGTGGCACCGAACAGGCTGTCCCCCGGGCACCGTAGGAGCAAACTCAAGCACAGGAAAAACTGTAGGGGACTGTGTAAGAGTCTCAGAAGGTGCTGCAGAACACTGTGGCATGGGGGGATGGGGATTAGCTAAACGTCCAGCCTGTATTTCTTGCAGGCGGACAGTTAAAGTTT
>NW_007733634.1:102092-104436 GCF_000696425.1 Galeopterus variegatus | reverse complement strand
TCTGTCCTTTTGGCTCTGCAACTCAGGGGGTCATCATGAGAACACACAGTTCCCCACAATGTGTCAGAATTTCCTTCCTTTCTAAAGCTAAATAATTCTCCACTGTGTGTCTAGACCACGTTGTATTTATCATGCATCTGTGATGGACACTTGGGCTGCTTCCACCTCCTGGCCATTGTGAATAGTGCTGCTGTGAACACTGGTGAGCAGATCTCTCTTCCAGTCACTACTTTCAGTTTCTTTGGGTATATACTCAGAGGTGGGATTGCTGGATCATATCATAATTCTATGTCTAACTTTTGAAGAACCACCATGTTTTCCACAGTGAACAAAATCAATTTTTTAATCATAAAATTATTTTAAAAAGACTTGCTTGTGGTTTAAAACAGAACCAAATAGCGACAAAGGCAGTGAAGTGGGAGTCACGGTCTGCTCCCACCCACTCCAGCAGCAGCGGGCACAGCAGCCTCTTGATCATCTTTCTGGATATTTTCTTTCTTTTTTTTTTTTTCCTTTTTTGTCTTTTTTACTGATCGGTAACGGGACCGCAACCCTCGGTGTCACGCCCACACCGCGCTCAGCCAGTGAGTGGGAACCGGTCTCCACATGGGATCCGAACCCTCGGCGGTAGCGCCGCCACACTCCCAAGCAGCGCACTCTCCAGTGCGCCACCAGGCAGGCCCTTTCTGGATATTTTCTAAGCACATACATGCACACACACACACACACACACGTGTAGTTTTCTTTGTTACACAAATGGGACCCTCCTAAACAATATTCTGCATTGACTTTTAAAATATATTTTAAATGGAAACATACATAAAAATCACCATTTTAAAGTGTATGGTCAGCGGTCTTTTGAATACTGTGTTGTGCAACCATGATCACTGTCTAATTCCAAATCATTTCCATCACCTCAAAAAGGAATCCACCATGGCTATTAGCAGCCAGTCCTAGTTCCCCTCCCCACCAGCCCCTGACAACCACTAATACACTCTCTGCCTGTATAGATTTACCTATTCCAGACATTTCAAATAAATGTAATCACACAATATGTGGTCTTTTGTAACCAGCTTCTAATATTCCACTCTATGGAGAGAGCACATTTTGTTTGCCTATTCATCTGTGGTGAATACTCGGGTTGTTTCCACTTTTTGGTTAATATGAATGCTGCTGCTAAGAACTTTCACATACAAGCTTCTGTATGAATGTGTTTTCATTTCTCTTGGATATATACCTGGGAGTGAACTTGCTGGGTTATGTAGAAATTCTCGGTTTAACTTCTTGAGGAACTGCCAAGCTGTTTTCCACGCAGCACCGTGCTTCTTCATTCCCACACACAGCGTATGAGGGTTCCAGCTATTCTGTTATCTCGTCAACAGTCATTGTTTCCTGTTTCTAAAAAATTACAACTATCTCAGTAGGTGTGAAGTGGTACCTCATTGTGGTTTTCATTTGCATTTCCTTACTGATTAATGATGTTGAGTATCTTTTCATGTGCCTATTGGCTGTATGTATTCTTTGGAAAAACGTCTATTCAAATTCTTTTTCCTTTTTTAAAGTGGGCCATCTTCTTACTTTTGAGTAACAAGTATTCTTTATATATTCTAGGTAGACCCTTACCAGATATGATTTGCAAACTTCTCTCCTATTCTATGGGTCGTCTTTTCACTTTCTTGTTGGTGTCTTTTAACCAGAAAAGTTTTTAATTTTGATGAAGTCCAACTTATCTATTTTTTCTTTCATTGCTGGTGCTTTTGATATTATACCTAAGAAACTATTCCCAAATCCACATCTGTCACAGATTTACACCCATGTCTTCTTCGAATAGCTTTAAGTCTTACGTTCAGGTTTTTGATCTATTCCAAGTTAATGTTCATATCTGACGTGAGACACGGGTCCAAACCCGGCGTCTGTTGAAAAGACTGTTCTTTCCTGCGCTGAACGGTCCTGGAACAATAGGTTTTTAGAATAACTTCATATATACAACAGATGTATCCTGTTCTTTTTAAAATTTTACTGCGCCTTAGTTTAGAAATTACCTTTAGCGACGATAAAGCATTCACCTGCTCGGTGAATCGCACTAGGAGCGCTCAGCGAGGCTCTGGGCACCGGCCGGGACTAGGACAGCCCTGCAGCGGGAGTCCGCTCTCCAACGACGGCGGGCAGTGAGCAGCAGGGAGAGGACACGTAAGACAGTACAGATGGGAGCTACCGGGGAGACGAGGAACACGCGGGGCGGAAGAGATGCGGCTCGGTGAAGGGCACCGCAGGGTAGAGCCAGCAGAGCCTCCGCGGCAGAGGCGCAGGCGAAGAGACGAGGGCGGGGCGGCGAGAGCGCGCG
>NW_007733634.1:62474-100796 GCF_000696425.1 Galeopterus variegatus | reverse complement strand
CGGCTGGGCCTTCGCCACCTCCTACAAGCTCAAGCGGCACTTGCGGTCGCATGACAAGCTGCGGCCCTTCGGCTGCCCGGCGGACGGCTGCGGCAAGAAGTTCACTACCGTGTACAACCTCAAGGCGCACATGCGGGGCCACGAGCAGGAGAGCCTGTTCAAGTGCGAGGTGTGCGCCGAGCGCTTCCCCACGCACGCCCGCCTCAGCTCGCACCAGCGCAGCCACTTCGAGCCCGAGCGCCCCTACAAGTGCGACTTCCCCGGTGAGCGCGCGGGGCGGTCCGGGCCGACCCCGGCGGGTGGCGTCCGTGCTCCCGGGTGACGGCGTGGCGGGTTCGACCGCGAGCCTGCGCGTAGTGAGAGGCGACCTTCCGTGTCGTGGAGGCAGTATCTGCCGCCCTGGGGCGCTTCCTTTCATGCGGGGGTAGCGCATCTTGAGGGCGCTGCGCCGGGTCGAGTCAGGTCGGTGTCAGGAGTGGTGAGGGGGCTCCAGGTGACAGAGATAGCAGAGGTAGAATCAAAGAGCGTGGTTATCGATTTGGGGGAGAGGGTTCCTTATTAAGACAGAGTCAGTGTTCAGACTTACCTGACCAAGTGTGAATACACCAGCGCCTAAAGGGGTGGGGATGGAGACCAAGTTGAGGCCAAAGAGGATGACTTTAGGGTGTTCAGGAAGATCAGCGTTTGCCAGCTAAACGCTGCTGGGGAAAAGTGGGGCTCCTCGGGTTGACCCTTGTGTGCAGTGCTGTGTAGCATATGAGCTGCGTGGTGGCTCACAGCACGGTGACAGCATGTTAAAGGCTCTGAGAAGAGCTGCAGCAAAGAGACCTGGTCACACTTCTTGCACCCGCACATTGTCCACCCTGTTTGAGCACTGAATATTTTTGTCAAAGGAGAAGTCATTATGTGGAAGGCTTGGAAATTGCTGCGGTGCAGGCTGCTTTGGCTGGTAGCTTGGCTGGGAGTTGAGCATGGAGGTGAAGGGGACACGGCAGGGAGCCTGAGGAGTGGGAGAAGGAAAAAGTGGCCAGACAGCACAGTGGGGCTGGCAACTATAGAGGAGGTGGGGGAAATCATAAGCGTGGAGGACGCAGCGTAACCCCAGGGATGAAAATCTGAGCTGCTAGGATGGTGTGTAACTCTGCAGAGTTCAACCCTGCCAGACACAAACTCGTTCCCTAGTATTTTGTTTTTGTTATGAGTTTTTCTTGGGTCACACGAGCAGCGTTGCCATCTGAGTTCACAGAAGACACGCTGAATGCACGCGAGATCAGTGCTGCAGAACCAGCGAGCAGAGCCTGTGATTGGAGGATTTTCTCTTGATTAGTTGCTCCATCTCCAAGTCACATTGCAACAGGTTGCCTGATGCCTATTGGCTGCTATCTGTCACCGCTATGGTAGCTATGACAAAGCCGGACATTAGTGGTCGCGACTTTTTAGAGAGTGTTTCTGAGTCATTTGTTTCCTTGTCTGCTTCAGTGTGAACTGGTCTGAGGTTGTGACTAATATTAGTTGTGTTGTGTGATTTTTGTCACATCATGAGCAGGGTTGTGTTTTCTTCTTGCAGGCTGTGAGAAGACATTCATCACAGTGAGTGCCCTGTTTTCCCATAACCGAGCCCACTTCAGGGAGCAAGAGCTCTTTTCTTGCTCCTTTCCTGGATGCAGCAAGCAATATGACAAAGCCTGCCGACTGAAAATTCACCTGAGAAGTCATACAGGTAGTGAGTTAGAGAGTGCAACATCGTTTGGACCCAAGATGTGTCTGTAGTAGCTATTGCATTTATAATTAGGCCATGTAATTTTTCTCTTCTATAAGGTGAAAGACCGTTTATTTGTGACTCTGACAGTTGTGGCTGGACCTTCACCAGCATGTCCAAACTTCTAAGGCACAAAAGGTAATTCTTACATTTGGGTATGTGTTATCAGCTTTGAAAATGAATGGTTTGTTAGTTGCAGAAACCTATCGATGAAATATCTGTAGATTTTTTTTAAAGGAAACTGTAAGAAGAAAATTGCTTAGACTCTCATTACCTAAATGCAGTTTTTATAATGTATACTTTTTTACACTTAGTTGGCATACTTGGATTGGCCACTGAGCACAGTTGGTTAGAGTGCTGTATGATAACACTGAGGTCAAGGGTTCAGATCCCCATACTAGCCAGCTACCCCCCCCCCCATGGCATACTTTATGTATGATTTCAGTTTTTTAAACTTTACATTGTAGATTGAGCTTTCCTTGTGTCGTTACACACTTCATGGTGCTGACAGCCTTGGTGCCTGTGTCCAGGGTATGCTCAGCACCCTCCACGTGTCTTATTCCCTCTTCGTGACAGCTCCCACATCGATGTTCTCTCTGCTTTACAGTGAGGCTTCGAGATGTTGGGTAGTTTGTCTAAACTTGCACAGGTGGGGTCTGAGGGGTGTTAGTATAAAAAGTCACTTAGGACAGACACAGTCTGTATGAGTTGGCTTGAGGGATTCTCTTAGCCTCACAGCTAGTGTTCCGTTCACTCTTCTCATGGCCCTCAGTACCTTGGAAAGCCTGTTGATCACAAGTTTTCTAAACAAAAGAAATAGCTTCATTGATACATTTGGGACTTACCTGTTCATACATTGAAGTAGCACTAATTGTTCTGCGCCTGACTCTTGGGTCAGCTTAGTCATTAAAAAGTAGAAATTTCTAATTTGGGGGTAGCTAAATTGTAAATCTCACATGGACTAAAGACAGAATTAAGACTTTCTGGAATGGACTGATGATTTTTTTTAAATACAAAGAGTTTGCAAGTTGTTATATTTTGCAGAATTTTAAACAAGGAATCACCTCTGAGGCCTGTGACTTGTGTAATTACTGCTCCTTTGCTTTTCTGTTCTGGCAGGAAACACGATGATGACCGGAGGTTTACCTGCCCTGTGGAAGGCTGTGGGAAGTCATTCACGAGAGCAGAGCATCTGAAAGGCCACAGCATAACCCACCTAGGGACCAAGCCCTTCGAATGTCCCGTGGAAGGTAGGTTTTATTTTTATTTATTTATTTGTTTGGCAGCTAGCCAACATGGGATTGAACCTGGACTTTGCACCACATTCTAACCAACTAGGAGGTAACTTTTAAAACGTTGCTTTGAGCTGTAAACTAAGTACCATGCCAACATGCGTTGTAAGTAAGTTGTGTAAAGGTAAGTTTTAGTTGCTTAAGGACAAGGTATAGGTCACAGCATTATCTTTACTTGGCTCATTGAGTTAACTGTGCTGTCTTGTGAGCAGTGTATTAGAAAGAGCATGGATGTGAGAATCAGAAGTGGTTTGACTCCTGGCCCTGCCACTCACCAGATTACCTGTTTAATTTGGTGATTGTGAGGATTAAGTGAAATGTCCTGTAAGAAATTCCTGTTTATGCATCTGGCACATAGCTCAGACTCTGCAGATGATACGTAGCTGCTCACGTTGTGATTGGACGGCAGTAAAGCTAGGATGACTTTTTGAAAAGGGTATTAGAGAGTTTTTTTCTGTAAAAAGCTGAAGGCAGAGTTCATTTGCCAAAAATCTGTTGTGTGGCTCCTCCGTGCTGGCCACTCCAGTACTGCAGGTGCACTGGGAGTCAGGGTGTGTCAGCTGGTTGCGAATCCCAGTTCTGCCGCCACCATTCCCTCAGTTGCTGACCGCAGGCAGGCCGCTTCTCTGTGCCTTGGTTTCCTTATCTGGAAAAGGGAATAATAGAGACCCATTTAAAGCTGGGACTAGTTCTTGGAACACAATGAGCATAGTACAAGAGGTATAACCAAGACAGAGTTTCTCCTTCCAGCAGAGATTCAAGTGGCGCACAGACAGGTGAGCAGTGACATGTGGGGTGGTTCAGGGTCACAGGTGTTCGCCCAGACTGCTGTCGGGGTGGGAGCAGCCTCCCAGTCGGCTGAAGAAGGAGGAAGAGCTAGCCAGACACACGTGGGTGCGGGTGTGGGTGTTGGAAGCAGAAAGACCAGGGTGGGAGCAAGCCGAGTGCTTGAGGTGGGCCAGTGATGTGATCGCCTGTGAGCTGCGGCTCACTCTGGCTTCGAGATTGAAAACAAGTAGGCTTGTAGGGAGATACTGCAGTCTTCTGGGGAGGCAGGGTGTGCCTGGACTAGGGGTTGGCCGCAGGAAGAGAGAGAAACATCTCCACCACAGAGATGGGAGTCAGAAGTAACAGTACGTGGTGACGGTTTGCATCCAGATGGGGTTGAAGGAGAGGCAGTAGTTGAGGTCAGTATCTCAGCTGAGCTGGGGACGCAGGAGGGCTGGTGTGGAAGTGTTGCATTTTAGGTACCTTCAGCCATGCAAGTTGAGGCGCTCAGACGGCTGGAAGTGTGCTGCTGGAGCTGGGAGAGCAGCAGGCAGTGCCCGAGAGGGGGGCAGTTCTCAAGGAGCAGTGTAGATCACCATAGTGGTTGGAAGCGCGAATTCCAGAGGCACACTGCTGGACTAGAGTCCCAAGTCTGCCACTTCCGTAGCTGTGGGTGCGTACACAAGCATCTTAAGCTCTCTGTGCCTCTTCCTCACCTGTAAAGTGGATGAAACGTCACAGGGTTGCTGTGAGACTCAACCAGTTAGTAAGTGTAAAGCACCTTGAAAACACCAGCGCTTGTCAGTTACTGTTGTCGTAGCAACTGCTGTTGGTTTTTAAAAGGCCTGGGGCAGAGCCTTGGGACTGCCACAGATTGAGGTGGAGATGTGGGCGGGGAGCCCTGGCAGGAGTCCTGGGAGGGCCAGCAGGAGCACAGGGCCAGGATTGAGCATGTGCCTTGGGTGTCACCCACCAGGTCCTCTGTGTTGCTGGAGAGGCTCTAGGGGGGTAACTCGGGCAGGGCCCTCCACCAATCCCCTGAGAGGTGGCCTGAGGGGAGGCAGGGGACGCTTTGTGTTGACACTTTTTGTTGAGGTGATTGAGGGGAAGAGGAGAAGGTATGCTGGAGAGGCTCTAGGGGGGTAACTCGGGCAGGGCCCTCCACCAATCCCCTGAGAGGTGGTCTGAGGGGAGGCAGGGGACGCTTTGTGTTGACACTTTTTGTTGAGGTGATTGAGGGGAAGAGGAGAAGGTGGGAGCTGGCTGTGTGGGGGGTCATTTATTTTTTCAGAGCTGTCGAGGAACTTGGAGCACATCTCGGTGTTGAGGAGTCTAGAAGGAGAGGTTGGCACTCGGCAGTGGGTGGTTGAGAGCGCCCATCCTGTGGAGCGTGGACATAGAGTCGGGATCAGCCCCTTTTCAGTTTGACTGAGAGTTGACACCTCTTGAGTCTGGGTGATGGGGGCTGATTGCACCATTTTCTTTGTTGCGGTAGATGTTTGAAATGTTCTATAATAAAAAGTAGGAAAACAAACCAGCCCACCTTTTCCACAGTAACAGGAGGAGGTAAGGGCGGGGTGCAGGCAGTGATCGTGTGAGGGTGGACGGTGTGGGGGTGCCGGCGGGTCAGTCTGAGCGGGGCCAAGGTCAGTGTGTAGGTGATGGGAGGCTCTCGGGTACACGTGGTGGTGTCCATGTCCCTTGTATGTGGAAGCCTTTCACACAGAATACAGGCTGGCAGGTGTTTGCGTAGTCATCCACATACATGCCTAGCTGTGCTCTTTTTTTTTTTGTCTTTTTTCGTGTCCGGCAACGGATCGCAACCCTCAGTGTCGCGCCCGTACCGGACCGGGACCGGCAACGGGATCGCAACCCTCGGTGTTGCTCCCACACCTCGCTCAGCCAGTGAGCGGGAACCGGTCTGTATGTGGGATCCGAACCCTCGGCGGGAGCGCCACCACGCTCCCAAGCGGCGCACTGTAGCAGTGCGCCACCGGGCCGGCCCCTAGCTGTGCTCTTAAGTGCAGATTTGGAGCAAATTTGTCAGAGGTGGGCTGTTTGTGCCCCTCCTCTGGGTTTGGCTTTGCTTTGTGAATAATGACACCAATCTCAGTAAATAGTGGTGCCATTAGGACATGCCAGCAGTTAACATGCATGGAGAAGTGGGCACACTCCTGGTCATCAGTGGAGACACAGACTAAAATGAAATGTATTTTGTTGCCTAATTAGCAAATATTTTTTAAAATGGAAGCTCACTGCTGGCAGGAGTGTGGCTAGTGTCCTGTTGTGGGTAGCCCTTGCCACTGGGAGAGCAGTTTGATAAAAGGTGTGTCCAGAGCCTCTGTCTCTAGAAACCTCACTGAGGACACCCACCTGGAAGAGGGGGTCCAGGCACCTGTGCATCCTAGAGAGCAGAGCACGCACAGAAAATAGCGCTGCATGGGTGAAGCTGGAGCTCCTGACCCTCTGTTGTATTTCCAGAAGTTCTTTCATGAGCCTGACCTGGAAGCAAGTTTGAAGCTTTATTTGAAAATGAAATAAAGTTAAAACTACACTTGGAGGCAGCCAAGGTCCTCATTCATCTGGCCATATCCTGTCTTTTTAGCCTCTTTTCCTAAAACATCCCCCTTCCAGGCCTTGGGCTCTGGCTATTGGGCCCCTGTCCCAAGGGTGTGCCCTGCGTGCCGTGTAGCCGGGCAGGTGCTCTGTCAGAGACACTGCCTTATTTGCATCTCACGACATCCTTCAAGGTAGGTGTCTTTCCCCTCTTACAGGGAAGGAAAAGGAGATAGACAAAGGGTAAAAACATGTCTGGGGTCACACAACCAGCCAGCAGCCGAGCTCGAGGTGGGGTCCAGTCCCTCAACATCCACCCCCTGGCTGGAACCCTGGTCTGCTGCCTTTCCCAGCCCTCCATGCTGAGCTTGGCCGTCCCCTCAACTAGAATGCCCTCTGCTTTGCCACGGGGCAGCCCCACCACACAGCAGGGCCCCTTCACCTTAGACGCTCCCTGCCTCACGAGACCTTTTTATCTTTTCTCAGGTGTGCTGTTTCCTCTGCTTCTAGAGTGCCTCCTTGTTTCAGCATGATTTAATTCTGCCTTTTGTTCCAACACTGATTGTTATGTGTCCCTACCAGATCACAAGCTTGCGGCATCCCAGAACCTCGCTTTTCCTGTCTGCTTGTGTTTGGGGCAGCGCTTCACCGTAGTGGGAAGTCAGGCATGAAGGGACAATGACCATCAACCTGAGCTTGTCTTGTTTCCTTCTGTTGTCCCTCTCATGCATGGGACTTAGCAACCTGCCTCTTTAGGCCTTGTCCACAGTCCCACGGGCAGGACATCGACGGTGTCTGGGTGGCAGTGGTGGCTCTCTAGGGCATGGTGGAGTTGCTGTTCCTGGCGGGAACAGGTAGTGTAGAGTTGCTTCTGCTGTGCAGAGTGTTTCCTCTAGGAGGCAGGACGTGTTTCAGGAGTGGCTGGGGAAGTGGGGGCTGGAGAGGAAGGAGGGATGAGAGAGGAGCCGCGACAGTAGTCCAGGGACACCTGACTAGGAGGATTCTGAGCATGCAGGTGCCTGGGCATTTGTCGCCTTTGTGGCATGGGACTTAGCAACCTGCCTCTTTAGGCCTTGTCCACAGTCCCACGGGCAGGACATCGAGGGTGTCTGGGTGGCAGTGGTGGCTCTCTAGGGCATGGTGGAGTTGCTGTTCCTGGCGGGAACAGGTAGTGTAGAGTTGCTTCTGCTGTGCAGAGTCCCTGGAGGCCGTGGGTGTTACTAACAGGCCCTCTTCTCCATGACCTGTGTGGCAGGTAGTACTGGCCTTGGGGCACAGCCTGTTCCCAGGTGTGATCCTGGGCAGGGGACAGGCCTTTAAGCCCCATTTTCCTCATCTTTAAAACAGGGAAGGCAGTTAGAGTAGTTCTCGCCAAGTGTCTCGAGTGCCTAGTACAGAGCTCAATGAGTGGTCAGGGCCCAGAAAAGGTTGTGTCCTTCCTGTGGTTTCCTCTGATCCTATTTATTTATTTTATTTTTATTTTTTTGTCCTTTTTGAGACCGGCTGCACCGCGCTCAGCCAGTGAGTGCTGTGAGAGCACCGGTCATCCCTATATAGGATCCGAACCCGCGGCGTGAGCGCTGCTGCACTCCCAGCGCCACACTCTGCCGAGTGCACCACAGGCTCAGCCCCTCTGATCCTATTTAGAAGAGGTCCCTCAGTCCCTCGGTTGGGTCCAGGACACATTGTCCTTTCACGGTGCACAGCAGTACTATTCAGCTTTGTATTTCAAGAAACTGCCCTTCCTCTAGATGCAAAGTGTCTAGAGGATGGGGAGAGTACGGGTCTACCTGATTCATGTTGGAGGGTGTGACCTTTGCTCTCAGAGGCCCTCAGTGACCAGGTTTCCCTCCGCCAGCTCTGAGCTGGTGTCACTCAGGCCTGTCTCCTTGGTTCCCACCAGTCCCTCTCGCAGTGCACTTCCCCTTTCCAAATATGGCGGATCCCAGATGAGCTTTCCTTAAACTCCAGTTGCGTGTGAGACCATCCAAGGTGTTTCTGTAGTGCCCTGTGTATCGCAGGGTCGTATGTATGATGTGACATTGATTTATTTGTGTCACAGGTAGATAACCAGGTATTGCAGTCCTTACCTACTGAAAAAAGGCAAGTGGGAATGTCTGATTACTGTGGGATTAGGCCAGTCCCTTAATGGATTGTTTCAGGACCTGAACACTGGTCCTAGGTGTGCTTTGTCATTGATGAAACCAAGGTGGAAAGAAGGGCCTGCCGAGGTCGTAACAGACAGGAAGTGCTGGAGCCAGGACTTGACCTGGGGCCCGTTTGCCTCCTGGCGTTGCGTTGGTAACTGTTGTGTTAGACTCTGTACCAACTAATGTTTGTTTAGCAGCTTTTTAATATCTGGCCCTTGCGCATGTCAGGTCTGAAGTAAAAGTTTGTGGACTTAATAAAATGCTAAATAGGAAGTTTTTGAATAAATTGGCATCTCTGTTTGCACTGAGATTATTATTAATCTTTTCATAGGGAACTGAATCCTCAAGATAGGCAAGAGAATTTTTGGAAAGTTTTGAAAAAGTGACATAGGTTTCCATTTTTAATTTCTCCAAAGAATCACTACCATTTTCTTTCAAAATGTTTCATTGATACTGAGAGATATTTATTGAAGAAGTGATATTACACTACTTTTTTTTTAAACGTTGAAGTAATATGACAGTTAAACTAAGAACTTTTATTTTTGGTCTAGAGTAGATTTCTTTCATAGATTTGTATTAAAAATATAATAGGCACCCTGACTGGGTGTTCATAGCTTGAAAGTATGAGTTTGAGGTTAGCTGTCAGTTGGTTTGGAGAAATAGATGCAGAGAGCCCCGAGAGAACCTCTGCCCTCTAGGCCAGGCACTGGTGTGGTCAGGAAGCTGCAGTGGGCTTTCTTGGGGAAGAGTAACATGAAGGCCTTACATCGCTCTTCTGCACAGACACGTTGTGCTCCCGTCTTCCCACGTGCTCGAGTCGTGTAATTTGGTATGACTGGCGTGTACTTGTATATAAACCCCCAACTTGGACATTCGTTGGAATTATTTTGAAGTATGTTAATGTTCATTATTCCCTCAAGGATATTCTTATAAAATCACTTAATTGAATAACAGATAACAAAATATTTAAAGAGCATTGTGACCAAAAATTAAGACTCTGCATGAATAGGAATCTCTTGGAGTTATTTCTGCATAACTATTAAATGCTGCATAAGGGCCCTGTGCTGTGTTAGGTTCTGCCCCACAGGTGGGGCGGGGTGGGGGGTGAGCAGTTGGAAATGCAGTGGGGGGGGAGGGGGGCTCTGGGAGGGGAAGCCCATCAGGAAAGCTCCATCTAGGGGGCATGTCTCCAGAGTGTGGGGCGGGGTACCTACTGTTTGAATTCTCTGCAGCTGCTGAGAGCTGGGGCTTTGCTCCCGCCCAGAGCCAGGCCAGGCAGGCCAGTTGTATTCTTGGTCACCTCCAGATGGCTCGAGTCAGTTTAGGGGTGGCAGCTCATTGTGTAGTGGGGCACAGAGTTTGACAAGATATGAGCCGACCAAGCTGATGCCAGAAATATCCCCAGAGCCAAAGTTTAGCTCATCATTGGCTTCAGAAGACGGTGTACTGGAGGAAGTTGCACAGTCTTCTCAGGGTTAGCTACTGTGGTGTATGTGAAAGAGCTTTCAAAGACACGGATCCCAGTCTTACCTTGCCAGCAGATGTGACTTTAGGGAAAACATTGTTTAATCTCTGCAGTCACTTTTCTGGAGAAGTGCCAGTCAGCTCGATGACTTGAGGTGTGTGGAGAGTGTCTGACATGTTGTCAAGTGTGCCTCCCCTCCGCGGGTGTCGGTCGCCAACAATATGCTGATGTAGGTCCCAGTTAGTGATGGTGGGCAGTGGGGTACAGGATAGGACAGTAAATGTTGCCCTGAGGGGTCGCTTGCTAACATCTTGAGCATAAGCAGAATTCCTTTGTCTCCCAAGGTCATAAAATAACCCGAGCATTCCTTCCTTTTTCAGATCTCTTACCTCAGCTAGAAGTTCCAGGTTCTCTTACGCCCAGCAGTGAACTCAGCAGCCCGGGCCAAAGTGAGCTCTCTAACATAGATCTAGCAGCGCTCTTTGCTGATGCCCCTGCTAACGGTACTAGTTCTGCAGGCGGGTCGGATGAGGCTCTGAACTCTGGAATCCTGACTATCGATGTCAATTCTGTGAGCTCCTCCCTTGGAGGGACCCTCCCTGCTAATAATAGCTCCTTAGGGCCGATGGAGCCCCTGGTCCTGGTGGCCCACAGTGATATTCCTCCGAGTCTGGACAGCCCTCTAATCCTTGGGACAGCAGCCACAGTCCTCCATCCGGGCAGCTTCAGTGTGGAGGACGTGCAGACTGTAAGTGCAGGTGCATTAGGCTGTCTGGTGGCTCTGCCTGTGAAGAACTTGGCTCAAGACACCCCACCTTTGACCTCCAGCAGTGACTTCTCAGCGTACGTCACCACACCGACCTCTTCAAGCACCCCCCAAGAAAATGCCAGTGTCCCAGAACTGCTGACTTCAATCAAGGTGGAGCCGGACTCGCCTCCTTTTCCCGATGCAGTTGGGCAGCAGGAAGGGTCTGTGTGCTCCAGCCCAGCAGAGAGACATGGTGCTCAGCAGGACACAGAGCTCAGGGCATGCTCCGGAACCTTCTATTTGGTATGAAGCACAATATCCAATCACCACCACATAGCTCACTGCTCTTATCTCAGTTTTGAGGGTGTTCTGGATTAATGCTTTCTATGCAGACGTTTCTCACTGGTTTGCAAAAGAATGGAGCCCTGAACTATGAGTCTGGAAATCCGAATCCAACCTCGAGTCTGGAAGTGACGAGTTCTTACGATCTTGAGCAGATCACTTATCTGAGCCTTAAATTCTCATTTATTTCTAAAATAAGGGGATTTGGCTAGATGGTTTCTAAGGTCCTTTTGGGCTCTGTGATTCCATGATAATGTGTTTTGTTTTTTTTGAAAAAAATTGGGGTACTTCGTAATGTTGGAATGATTTGCCTTGTGCTTTCCACGTGAGGACAAGTCCTATACGAGGATGAATCGCAACATAAAGATTTAAAGGACTGTCTTTGAAGGATTAATGGAAACTTTAAAACCATGTCAAAATATTTTTAAAAATTAGAATTAACAAGAAAAAAAATGGGAGTGGTTATGAGCCTTTGCTCTTGGAGGGCTCTAGGATTCTTCTCCAGTTTTGAGTCTGGACAGTCAATACACTTTAATTTATGTCAGTTGTACATTTAATGTAACTATTTAACATAATTTGACTAAAGCTTCTTAGGAGAGTCTGGCTCTCATTCTCACACGAGATGATCACATGGGTTTTTCTCTGTGGCACAGGTTAAATTTGATGGTGACATTTACATTCAAAATGTTACATCTTATTTTACCACAGCACTAAAACATAAAGTCTTTTGAATCAGGATAAGTTGCGAGGACACACAGTAACTGGTCTTCCGAGGAGCCAGCTTTTACTCTTTCAGTTTAAGAGAGGGCAGCCTCTGTCTCTCTCTCCGTTCCTGCCATCCTGCTTGTGGGTGGCACAGTCCTGCTGGCTAGCATTTGCTTTGGCTGCCACAGCAGTCGCTAAGCGGACAGGTGGCTGGGTAGGGATGGGAGGTGGCTGCAGGTGAGAGGTAAGTGGGAGGGCAGTCCCTGGCACAGGGACTCGGTGCATTGGGAAGCAGTAGCTCTCCGGAGCCCTGCTGCACCCCCAGAGTTGGGACTGTGGGTGGAGGCGGAGGTGCTGCCGGACCACGACCCTAACCCCCTGTTCGTTTTCTCGCTAGCTGTGTGAAGTTGGGCTACCTCGCTTCTCTGAGTACAAATGGTGTGTGGTGAATGGGTTACAGGTATGCCACGAGCTGTTGAGGGCTGTTCTTTTTCTTTTTTGTAGTGATAAGTATTAAACCGTTTTTTAAATAAAACATTCACAGTTTTACAACGGTTTAAGTCCTATTTGAATACTGTTTGTCTCGCTCCCTCAGTTACCGTACTGAGTTCAGTAGCATAATGACTGGGTGTATATGACTGTGATCAAGGCCCCTGCCACCAGGGTGACCTCTGCAGTGGGTACACAAGGCAGGACTTGCCTGGGTCTGCGGGACAGTAGGTGGCACGTGTGACACGGGGGGGGATGCTACTGTGTAGTCACAAGTCACCAAGGGAAGGTGGTTAATGTTTTAGAAAGCAGAGAAGTATGTAATTCATTTTATTACAGTTTCTGTGTAATATATTTTAATGTTTTAGACTTTGGAGGAATAAACTTTGCTTCTCTGGATAATAAAACTATGTATATTGTTCCAAGTCTGATTTTGCTTAGCTACCATGGTAGCTGGACGCAGCATTTGGTTCTGTGCGTTTGCTGGGGATTCTGAAGTCGTTCTTGGAGTCCTAACGTGCTCAGGAAGCAGACTGACGACGTTTCTGTAGTTCCCTTACTACCCTTCCTTTGCTGTTCACATCAAGTGACTGACACACTTTTCTTTGGTCTCAGGAAAGTGGGGGCTCAGCAAGAACTGATTACCGAGCCATTCAACTAGCCAAGAAAAAAAAGCAGAAAGGAACTGGGAGCAACGCAGGTGAGGCCGTGTGTGCTGCAGTGCTGGGGTGAACGAGGGGCAGAGAGCGCTACGTTGCAGTTAAGGCAGGAGAGATGCGCAGGACAGGTGTCCCTGTGTTCTTATTTTACTTTTATGTTCAAAATGCCTTTTTAACACTCCTTAGTTTTATGTGAACTTAATGAAAAAAGTAGTAACAAAATTCCCAGCATCATTATGAACATGTTATATTTACCTTAAAAAAGCTGTGTGAAAGTTCGGGGTCCAAACACAAGTGTCAGTTACCTGGCAGGCTCCTCAACCAGATGAGCAAAGCAGGCCAGTTGTAACAGAGCGGAGGGGGTCCTGACTGGCCACTGGCCCTGACCTTGGTGTGACAGAGACCCTGGGGGGGGGTTGCCACTGTCCCCAAGGGCAGTGGTACATGGAGCCAGCCCCTGTGACCTGTGGCATTGTGGCCCCCAGTTCAGAGTTACGTTGAAATCTTCTTTTAAAATGTCAGCAACTTATTTGAATTTTTTTTTTTTCCTTTTTTTTGTCTTTTTTCGTGACCGGTGACGGAATCGCAACCCTCGGTGTCGCGCCCGCACTGCGCTCAACCAGTGAGCAGACCGGTCTCTATATGGGATCCGAACCCTTGGCGGGAGCGCCGCCACACTCCCAAGCGCCGCCCTCTACCGAGTGCGCCACCGGGCCGGCCCAACTTATTTGAATTTTTAAAAAATACTATGTGGACCAAACAAGACCTGGTAGTTTGTGGCCTCATGGTTCTGTCCCTCTTGAATATGGAGTAGTGGGACACAGTGCTTAAAGGAAACTGGTAAATCCTTTTATGAAAGTAACAGCGAATTCTTTTAATACATTATTTTTGTGTATTTCACTTGTCTTTTATGTTTAATATTTATTTTTAAAATATCAAGGTATATGTAGAGTCAGCAATACAATTTTCTGTCTTGCTCTCTATTCTTAATAGCGTCATAGGTTTTCATTTAAGATAAATAACTCCGTTTTCTGTCAGTTTTCTTAAAGCAAATATTTCCCTATAATGTCGTACATGTCAGCGTGAATAGTGACTTAGGAAGGGATTCCTCCGCAATTCAAAGGGTACCAAGATGGAATTTGCAGAGATAATGGAAGGAGGTGTAGGGTGGAAATCTGTACAAAGAATTCACCACATGCTAAGCAGAGTTCATGAAGCAAGCCACATGCCTTTATTGAACCTGGTAGACAATCTTCAAGGAAGAGGAGTGCTACAAGCATTTGGGTGTATAACACATGGTGCATTCATTGCATTGCAACGATATCTATAGAGGTGGTTTGATTTTTTTTGTTGTTTTGTTGTTTTTGTAAGTATTTCAGAATTATCTTTAAGAAATACAGGCACTTTAAAAAATTATAGCCACATATTGTATCACTTCTTTAAACATTAATAGTATTTCCTTAATATCATTATCTACCAAGTGTTCAAATTTTCAGTTGTCCCAAATGCCATGTTTTTTATAACTGTCTATTCAAATAAGAATCCAAATCAGGCTCACACAGCACCATTGGCTGGTAGATTTAAGTCTCTCTTCGGCGGCAGGTCTCTCCCGCAGTCTCTCTCGTGCTTTTGTTGAAGGAACTGGGTCCCTTGTGCTGTCGAGTTTGCCAGTTTGGATTTCGCTGATCATGTCACTGCGGTGTAGTTTAACAGGTTCCTTCGTTTTTGGTGTTTCCTATAAATTAGTAATTACACCTAGAGGCTAGATCTGCTTGATTCCTTTGGGGCAAGGAGGGGGTGGTAGAACTTCTTTGCAGGTGGTGGAGGCCACTGTCCTCTGGTGGTCTGTCCTTCGGTATTGTTAGTGGCCGCTGGTGACCACTGACTAGACCCGTTAATTCCTTAGGGGTTGCAAAAAGATGAAACGTTGATTCTGTTCTTTTTCAGTTATTAGCTGGAATACTTCTGTAAAGAGCAACTTCTCAGTTCGTTACCCTGAGGTACAGTTCATGTAAGAAAGTCAGGATATTTGCATCTTTTTCTTTATCAGTTTTCAAATAATGACTTGGTTTCCTTAGCCTCCTCAGGTGATAGTCAAAATATTAACACGGATTTAAATATGTTGTAGACTTTTATGAGAAGTAGACATCTGGTACCACCTGCCAGGCATCTGGCCTTCATATGTGCGGTAGTGGCAAAGTGTCTTGTAAGGGTGAAGTCCTACCTCCTCTCACCCATGTATCCTCCTTGAAAAGCCCTCTTGAAAACTGTAACCAGCAGAGCAGGAGAACCTAAATATAGACACAGTCCCTTTTTCAAAGCCCTTGGGGCCACCTGTGTCTTTCCCCTGATATTTTATTTGCTCTAGTTTTGTACTTGGAGAAGACTTGCTTCCCTGGTGGCGATTCTCCGTGCATGTTGTCATCTTTGTATCTCTGTGTAGGTCTGCCTGACGCTTTCTCATGAGACTGGGTTTGGGGGTGTTGGATATTTATTTTATTCTATGGGTTATAATCAATATTGGATTCTGATCAAAATTGTTAGTACTTTGTTGCTCAAATTGCTTCAGCTTCAACCACTGGGAGCACCTTCCATTGGATTCTTGTACCCTTTCAGTATACTCCTGTCCTGGCAATTTTTTTTTTGAGCACTTCCTTACTTTCTGGCACTACCAGGCTCGTCCTGTGTCCCCCTGTTCTAGCCCTGTAATCACCTACTTCTGCAAAGAGCCCTGGCTCCTTTTAGTGGAGAATAGTATTTAGAATTGAGCACTTCCTTACTTTCTGGCACTACCAGGCTCGTCCTGTGTCCCCCTGTCCTAGTCCTGTAATCACCTACTTCTGCAAAGAGCCCTGGCTCCTTTTAGTGGAGAATAGTATTTAGAATCCAAGATGTGGACACTAGGTGTGTTCATTGCTTCCTGGGTATCATTGTTCTCTCACTGGACTATGCTAGGAAATATGTTTATATATATTAGCCCACACTAGCTGCGTTTTGAATTCAGAATTTTCAGATTTTAGAAAAGTAGTATGATACGTATGTAATGACGCCCCTGGTTACTGCATCAGTGCTTTTCAGCACTGACAGAGTTGGGATGTGTCGTCCCCTCCAAAACTCACGTGGAAATCTGATCCCCAGTGTGGCAGTGTTAGAAACTGATGAGTCATGGGGGCGGATCCCTCATGAATGGATTCATGCTCTCCCTGGGGGAGGGGGGATTAATGAGTGAGATCTCACTCTATTAGTTCCCCTGAGAGCTCATTGCTTGGGCCCCTTCTCTCTCTCTCTCTCTCTCTCTTGCTTCCTCTTGATTCTTTCTCTTGCTTCCACTCGCCATGTGATCTGCTGTACCCGTGGGCTCCCTGCCACTTTCCGCCATGAGTAGAAGCAGCCTGAGGCCCATGCCAGATGCAGCTGNCAGTTTTTCTCAACATAAAAATGTCAATTTTTATTGTTGAAACTTACAGCAAAATAAGCTTTAATAAAAAATGTAACTCGCTTCAGAATGGTACACGGGCATGCACCTTCCTGCTCTCTATGGGATGGGGAGGGAAAAAAGTGTGGTGCTCCCTGGTGTGGACAGTGGACAGTGGCAAGACTCGTGGCAGAAGACGGAGCCTGGCTCCCGAACAGACGGAGACCGTGTGCGACAAAAAGCAAAGTCCCACCTGTGTGTTATCTAGAAGAGGCATACCCTGTGTGGAAGTATTTGGGAAGGTTAAAATTAAGACATGGTAAAATACAATAAAAACAAATCACCGAGTAAGGGTTAATTTTAATATGAGAAGTGTAGAATTCAAGGAAAAAGAATTAGGGCAAAGAATTTTTTCCATATTTTTGGTTGCTGTTCAGATATAGCCTACAGCAGAACTATATGACCCACAAACATTTATATGAATATTTAAATATTTGAGAACTTACAGTGTCAAACAGTGTAAAGTAAAACTGATGGACATCTAGGAGAATTTGGTGAATACAGTCCTAGCTGTAGTGAAAGTGATTAATTTAGCTAGCTGTTTTTGCAGATCAAGCACAAAAAATAAGGATATAAAAGATGTCTATAGTGGGATTAATACGGTTGATTTAGTAGATTCTGTCCCATGTGCTTGGAATGTTCATAGAAATGAAGCCGAACAAATTAAGGCATTGGGGAAAACTACAGTGATGTTTCAGGAAAACCTGGGCAGGGCTTTGTCTTCTGATCATAGTGTGAATTAGAAAGTGAAAATTACTTGGAAGACAAAACTCACTAAACAATTGGGTAAAAGATACATAAGCTAATTACAAGTACTTACAGAAAAAGTTGATAGCCATGTAGTTATAAGTTTGAACTCTTAAGCAGGCAGCTTCTGTGTACTTCAGTTTTCTCCTTTGCAAAACGGTAATAAAAGCACTATTTAGCATTCCTGTGGGGATTAAATGAGGTAAAACACATAGAATACTTGTAAACACTCAAAATGTAAGCTAATTATTATTATGTATTATTGGGTATGAAATGTAGGGTATGTGGCTGAAGCTAGATGCACGTTTATGCCGCGATACGTTTCCATTAAATAAGAAAAAGGAAGATCTGGGGAAGTAGCTGTTATTTCAGGAAGAAAGAAGAATAGTCACATCAAGATTCTGATGCATAAGTGTGACAACCTGTCAAGATTTAGAAGACAAACAAGACATATCAAAAGTGGATACAGCTCCCAACTGTCAGTTTCCACTGTCTGAGCAGTAAAAGAGAAAGTGTATGGAAGTTCCACAGATATACAGGAAACACAAACAGATATGATTTAGAAGACAAACAAGACATATCAAAAGTGGATACAGCTCCCAACTGTCAGTTTCCACTATCTGAACAGTAAAAGAGAAAGTGTATGGAAGTTCCACAGATATACAGGAAACACAAACAGATATATAAACTTTGTGGTAATAAATTGGAGTACTTGCAACAAAATGCATAATTGTCCAGGAAAACAAATCATCATTATTCAAAAATAAGAATATGAATAGTTCACCCACCATGGGAGAAGTTAGTCGATCAGAGGCTCACCCCTGCATGACCAATTCTTCCACTCCTTCGTGGGCTGTGTGCAGTGAACGCCATTCCAGAGTTCTGTGGAAAATGGAAGCTTCCCAGGAGAAACCTCAAAGAGGACTGCAGGTTGGTGACTTGTGACAATAGGTGGATCAATCAGGTAGATTGGGAATGATTTAATGTTAGGAAATCTGTTAATTGGTTTATCTCAAAAATAGGGCAGTGAAGAACTTTATTATTTTCTCAGCAGATTCTGTATTTGATTTTAAAATTGATACCCATTACTGATGGAAATAGGAATGTATGAGGGCACTTCAAAAAGCTCATGGAAAAATGGAATTAAAAGATAATATGAATCCTTCCATGAACTTTTTGAAGAGGGCTAAATCAAGCCAGACTGACAGCCACCGTGGACTTAGTGAAGAATCACCAAAGGCCGTCTGCACTTGCACCTGGATCCATGTGAGAATCACCTGTGTTACCATTGTTACTCTTGGAATTTCACGCTGTTCCAGAGGTTCTTGCCATTGAAATAAACCAAGAAAAAACTAAGAACTGTAGGGAGGAAACAAATAGTAATTTATAGATGATCTGACTGCTTGTGGGAAAACCCAAAAGAATCAACTGAAAAATTAGCAAAACTTGGAAGATGTTTAAGTGGCCAGTTACAAAATAAGTGTATACCATCTGGAATTTCCGACATGGTAGCAGAAGCCAGTTAGGAATGACATTGGGGGAAGATACCTCATTGCCCACAGCAACAAAAATTACTAGATATCCAGGAGGAAATTTCACAAGTGGGTAGGAACTGGATGGAGGGGCAGACAAGACGTGACTGAGAGGCAGAAGGCTGACTGCTCTCGCATGCGGGGACTCCCTCCCTGCAATGAGTCAGGGAGGTGGCGGGGAGTGCATGACACCCTGCTTGCAGTCTGGCAGTGGGGACGGATGTGTCCCCAATCAAGGACAGAGTAAAGCAAACGAAGCATTTGATGATGAGAAGCAGGACCAGGAAAGGGTCTGAGAGGGGAATGCCTCACAGCAAGGGTGGCAGCCTCAGGAGGTAAGAAAGGCCGCCATGGGGGTGGGTCTGGGGAGATGGGCAGGGGAACCAACCGTCCAGGCCAGGGCCTGAGGCTGGAGTGTGCTGGGCCCGGCAGAACTAACAGGAGGCCGATGGTGCCAGTACAGAGCGAGCCGAGAAGGAGAGTCAGAGATGGGGCCAGAGGGCCAAGGAGGCTGGGCCGTTCTGGGCCTGGGGGTGGCCGTCACCATGCTGGCTTCCACGCAGTCCAGTGGGAAAACGTTGGAGAGTGCTTAGAACTAAGCGATATGATGATTTTAAAAGGGTCCCTCTGGCTGCACTTTGGAAAATAAGCCAACAGGTGGCATGGGAGGGAGGAAGGAAGGAGAATGGTGAGAGTGCTTACGTCATCCAGCAGGAGTGTGAGTGGCTGGGCAGCAGGGAGGGGTGGCCTCATTCCGAGCCTGCCTGGAGGGCAGAGCCCATCACCAACAATGCGACCAGGTGTGAGGGGCAGAGGTCACCACGGACACGCCCCCAAGCCACATTGCTATAATGCAGTTTCGTCTCAAAGTCCAGGGAGGTTTGAGGACAGCTGCGTGAGTACCTGCAGGCACGAGTTCTCAAGGAAGCCTGGGGCAAGTGACACGCTCATGGAGGGCTTGCCACAAGGCCACGGCCACTGGAACTGTGGCAGTTCTGGCAGCATGCACACAGAGCTTGGCACGCTGATAAACAGTCCTAGGACCCTGCTTACCTCTGTAGTGGGAAGGTGGCTCTTCACATTACCAACAGACGAGTACTGGCCTTTTGGAGAAAAAAGCGTATTAAAATTCTGCACAAAATGAAGATGAGAGGTTTAAGGTTTTTAAAAAGCAGGAAAAGCTATAATAGTAGCCGACCCCTATTTCATTCTATTCTGTGTGCTCCACGTGTATCAACTCATTTAAATCCTCACAGTCACCCCCCTAAGGCAGATGCTGTTATCGTTGGCTCTTGTGCAGGTGAGCTGCTGAGGCTGAATAGTTTCCTGGAGTCACGTAGGCAGGCTGGCCATGGAGTCCACTCCGCCCACAGGCTGGGCACTGAGGGACTAGATGCTCACGGGGAGCAGGGGCCTGGTGGGCAGGATGTCAAAGGCAGAAACCATGGAGACGTGTTGACACAGATTTCCAGGGGACTGGTGCGGTGTGAAGTCACAGTGCTGCAGGTGAAGATGGCAAGTGCATCATAGGAGAACGGATGAGGACAGGCACAGCACTTGCAGAAGAGGCTGGTGGACACAGAGAGCAAGGTGACAGCAGCCCAGCGCCGGGACAGGTGTGTGGGGAGCGTCCTCCTGCTTGGCGAGAGCCTCACCAGGGACATGGCGTGGCATTTCTGGAGGTCATTTGATGACGTTCTCAAGAGCCAGAAAATAAGCATGATGTTCAATCTTATAACAACATTTTTGGAATTTATCTCAAGGAGCTCTTCAGGGATTTGTGTAAGGTACCACATACCAGCTGCTGCTCAGTGCAGGACTGTTCGTGATTGAATAGCTCAAGTGCCATCAGTAAAGCTGAACACTGCATGTCCATGTCTGTAAGAAAAGCTGGGTGTCAATAGACCATTTGTGTATGTCTTTGCATAGAAACAAAAGTGGTTGGACATACGTCCATGGATAGCGGTTTTTTCTTGCACGATAAGATTGTAGGTATTTTATGATTATTTTTACTTTTCGTATTTGAAAATACATTAACTGTGTTATTAAAAAGCTTGTGTTAAAGGAAACAAAAGTGGTTGGACATACGTCCATGGATAGCGGTTTTTTCTTGCACGATAAGATTGTGGGTATTTTATGATTATTTTTACTTTTCGTATTTGAAAATACATTAACTGTGTTATTAAAAAGCTTGTGTTAAAATGGCCATTTAAATGGTAAGCAGCAGAGGAGCCGTTCTGCTGGGGTGGCCTTGCAGGGCTTCCCACAGGCTCTCAGGTGTCCTCACCTGGGAACTGAGGAGAGTGGTCTGGAATCAGTTTCCATTCCCCGAGGGGATGGTGAGTCCAAAGAGCAGTAGCAAAGAGGTGAGGGCAAGCTTGTACCTCCCACTGCGGGGCCTGGGAGCACTGGGGTGGCCTCTCTGTGGCCCCTTGAGCCCAGGGCTGTCCCAGCTTGCCAGTCCAGAACTGGGGAGTCTGCCACGTGGGTGGAGGGTGAGCCGGCTGTGCTGTGTTTGGTGCTGCTGGCTCAGGCATGCATGCAGCTGCAGTGTTTTAATAAGTAGCTGGGTTGAACTGGGCCTTGAAATTGTCAGTGATCTAATTTTTAATAATATGTTTTTTTCACTTTAAAGCAGAAAACTTGGGGCATTCTTGAGGCATGTGGTTTCACCCATTCCTTCTTGTCCCTGCTGTGAAGAAAGCAGAGGGAGGACGGGAGGATGGGAGTGGGTGGGGCTGCGGGGCCGGCGGGTCTGTCAGTCGGCTGGGACGCTGCACTCTTCTTTCCAGAAGAGAATTTACACAGTTCCTGTGGGGTTTGTAAACTCAAGTACCACAGAGCACCCCCGGTGGGTTTAGGTTTGGATTTGGATGGGTGTGTCTTTTGGCCGCAGGGGCTTTGTCACACTGTGTGGCCCTGTGTACACACCTAGGGGCAGATGTGGCCTCTGATGAGGGAGGGTGCACTGGGCTCTCAGTTGGGGAGGAAAGCGGATTGCAGACTGTGACCAAAGTGGAGGCCGTCTGTCCTTGTCTTTTCTGTAGACACAGGGTGGTTTTGCCCAAGCTTCCCTTCCTAGTTCCCTGTGTACTGCAGACACTTCCCGTGAAGGTATCTGCTCATTGCTCACTTGGGGCCCAGCTTCTTCTTTGTCCCTGCTGTAGAGCTCTGGTTTTAAGGGCTGTCATGGCGGGAGGTCTTCTGAAGCAGGAAAGGGTGCTTGGTGGCCATGAGCTTCCTGCTTCTGTGGTGGAGTGTGACCCCACAGTCAGCAAGCCAGCTGCGAGTCAGGCTTCCTGTGCCCAGACCCAGTGAGTGACAGGACTCTCAGTCACAGTCCTGCTCACTGCGTGTCTAGCTGTTGCTTTGGTTTCTGTTAACTTCCATGCCTTGGTTTTCATGCTGATCCCTGCTTGGAGCACACGTCCCCGCTCCCTTTCTGTCTGTATAGGCGCAGAAAGGTGTGATACCTTAACTTACCCATCACAAGGGTCATGGCCAACACTCCTGCAACAAAAGACAGGTTAACAAGAGAAGAGCCTAACATTTATTTAATCAAAGTTTTATGTGGCGTGGGAGCCTTAAGAATGAAGACCCAGAGACCCAGGGAAAGCTATCCATCCTTATACTTGGGTCTGATGAAGAATGGACCGCCGTGTGGAACTGTGATTGGACAGAAGGGTGTGAGCTAGTGGTCATAGACTTGGGCAGGGAGAACCCCGCAAGCAAGGCCTGTCTGTTCAAGTTCTTCTTGGCTTCTCTGCATAGTATTCCTCCCCCTATCTCCATGCGGCAGGACCCCTGAGGAATGAGGGTCTTCAAGGGAGAAAGGAGAGAGTGACCTTTCTAGATTGGGGGTGAGTAGTTCTAATTTCCATGACCTGCCTTGGGGAGGAGGAATTCTGGTTTCCACAACTCATTTGTGGGGAGTAAGAGGGGCAGTAGGGCAGAGAAGCGTTGCTTCTGAGGCCTTCCAGGCACCTTAAGTTCCCAGTACTCAGCATGCCAGGTTGCCGAACTCTGGGGTGTTGTTTTGAACCCCAACAACTGTGACTAGCACCTGTTTTCTCTGCAGGCCCTGCTTGTTCTGTGTCCCCTTCTGCTCTCCCTGGTCTCGCTGTCAGGTGACAGGATGAAAGTCTGACCCTAACAGCCAAACAGTAAGTCCCTTGCTGACTCCTCGCCCTCGGCAGCAGGTCCCCAACATTTGGCAGAAGGAATCCTCTATTTAATGTAAAAATGGAATGGACTTTGCCACACACAACAGCTGAAGAGACAATTCATAGTGCCGAGGTGTCCTGTGCTGATGCACAGTGCCAGTTCCACTGTCAGGAATGGGGGTGAGGTCTTCCACCACCTGCGGTGTCCTGGGGCAGATTGTCTGACCTTTGACTTCAGCATCCCCCGCTGGAAAATGGGGACAGGAGTGACCTGGCTTTTTAGGGTGGGTGTGAGGCTTCCATGCAGGACTGCCCACCACTGCCTGGAAGATTTGGTAACAGGTGCCGACGTGCACTTGGTTAATCACACCTACCTGTGCATATTCGTTTAACGTTTATGGGATCATAGCAGGGAGAACAGCGGCAGGGCTGACCACTGACCTCTAGGACGGGCCGCTGCCCCGTGTTTACGCTTTTGAGGCCTCAGGAGCTGGCCTCAGCTGCCCCGAGCCCGTCACTCTGCCCTGCACTGCTCTGGTGCCTATGGATGCCCTGTTGCGCATGCCGCCGCTGTGTGTTGCCCCGGCAGATCCTGCTCATCCTCCTGTGTGGGTGATGAGACTCACCCCTCTCAGCTGGGCCAGTCATGACAGTTTCACTCCCCATCCCCAGAGGGTGTACCCAGACTCCCCAGTAGCATTTCCAGCCAGGTTCGGCTGGTAGAGCACTGGTGAAAGATCAGGCAGAGGGGGGTGTGGAGCCAGAGTCTCGTGCACTTTCTGCTTTGGTGGGAATTTTATGATGGCTTTGTCTCCCCTGCGGTCCCAGCTCTTTCTGGGTGGCCCTTGCTATATAGTTCTGGCTCCTGTGCACTGTCCCTCTAATGGACTCTGGTGATACCACCCCCTCCCCGGTCCCTCTAGCCTTGGGGTATGGTGACTTCTGCTGTGCTGATCTCTGGGTGTCTGCGTGGAATGCTGAGAGCGTTCCTGACAGACTCTGCAACTATCAACAGCTTCTCAAAGGCAGTGACTGTTACAGCCCTTCAGTGTCCTCTGTCAGTGGCCCCTTAAGGGTTCCCAGGGTACCCCTGTACTACTATATCATCCCCTTATCACTGCATTTTGATTGTAGTTTTGTCTGTATGTCCCTGAAAAACATAAGACACCTGTATTTAGAGCACAGACCAGCAAGTGAGCCCCCTGGTAAGGGTCCACATTGACCATACAGTGTGCCTACCACACAGAGAAGGTGCAGCAGACACTTATTGAGTGGACGAGAAAACCCACACAGACATGTTTTGGATAAAAGCTATTAAATCCAATGTACAAGGCTAACGCACCCTGAGTACTGAAACTGACAAGGGGGTAATGTCTATGTAAGGCACTGTGCACCAGGTATGGTTCTAGGCCCCATGTCTGTTGTCCGCTTTAGTCCTCACAGTGGCCCTGGGAGGCATATTTCCTAATTCTCTCATTTGCTGGATGAGGAAGCTGAAGCACAGAGAGGTGAGCTGACCAGGGCCACATAGCTAGTGGGGACAGGATCAGGACTGAACCCAAGGCAGGCTGGCTCCAGGACACTGCGACCTGCCTCCAGTAAGTGACATGGAGGTGGAGACCCCGGGTGAGATGTCAGCACGTTGGCTGCAGATGAGTCGGGCTTACCCAGGGCCAGGTGGCGCATGGTCGCTTGGTCTGACTTGCCACATCAAAACCACAGATGGCAGACGAGGCAGTTGATAGCATTCATCATCTGTTGTTGATTTAAAGAACATCGTAGATCTGGGCTGGCCAGGTTCCTCGGGAGAGTGTGGTGCTTATAGCACCAAGGTGAAGGGTTTGAATCCTGGTACTGGCCAACTGCCAAAAAAAAAAAAATCACAAATCTTAACTAGGACGCAAAAAAAGATTTCTCTAATAGTGATAGCTAATACCATTTTCAGTGGAGGGATGCTAGGTACATTCCCATCAAAATCTGAAGAAAAGGCAACCAAACCAACCATAGAGTAATATTTGTAATATTTGACACTTTCATGGAAGGTTTAGAGAAAAATAGGAAATCAAATAGAAAGGAGGAAGCAATGATATGATTATCAGTCTTAGAAAACCCAAGGGAATCAACCCAAATAATTAGAAATAAGGCTGGATAGGTAGCTAATTGCACAATAAGTATTTACATGTATAAAACTAATAGCTTTTCTGTTAGGATAATCAGGACAGAGATACAGTAATGAAAAATAGATCTCATCATAATGGCAATAAAAGTCATAAAACATCTTGGGGTCACTAATGACGAGTCTGCTGGGCATGGATAAGGCCCCAAGTAGGACCTGCCATATACTTGGCTGGAAATGCCCAATTCTTGGTTAATATATATATTTTATTCAGTTTTTGTGAAATCTCAAAGGAACTTAAAAAAAATCTTCAGTCAATTTTAAGTTCATCTGGAAAGATAACGTAGAAGACTCTTGAAGGCCACTGCAGAGAGTTCTTGGTTAATATATATATTTTATTCAGTTTTTGTGAAATCTCAAAGGAACTTAAAAAAAAATCTTCAGTCAATTTTAAGTTCATCTGGAAAGATAACGTAGAAGACTCCTGAAGGCCACTGCAGAGATACTGCAGAGAGGAGTCATGATGGCGGGTGACTGGTGGCTCATTAGCCCTGGAGGGGGCCAGCTCTGAGCTGGAGCACAGAGACAGTGTCCACAGAAATGTGCAGGTCATGCTGCTTCATTCTTTAGGAAAATGAAATGTGAATTCCTTATGCACTTTCCCTACAGCTCACCACCCAGAGAAAACCATTTCCAGTGTTTCTGTGTTAAACATTTTCCTTGTTTTAAAAAAATGATACACATATATTTTTATCTGCTTTTTACTAATAACATGAATATTTTTCCTTGTAAATGGGTATATTTACATATGATGTCTTTTTAATGGCTGTGTAGGACTAACCACTTCAGGAACTGTGGGAGTTAAGCCCTGCGCCCTCTGGCGTCCATTATGTGGAAGGAGGTCACATCTCCCATCCTTGGGACAGTTGGGAAAACAGTCACCCAGGTCCTGTGCTGTGTCCTGTGGTTCTGATGAGGGTTCCCAGTACAGAAAGCCCGCGTGACCTCAGTTATCCAGTGAGAGGCCCTCTGGTGGCCTGGAGGCTGATGCTGGGCCTTCACACCTCTGTTGTGGGCTTGAATCCCAGCCCAGGATCCTGGGGCCGGGCTGTCCCCTACTGGTGCTGCCGGGTGTGGAGTGCTTTGTCTGAGCCAGCTCTGTGCTGTTAGTCTCACCCATTCTCAAGGTCATGTGGCTGGTTCTTCCGAACCTAGGCTCTTAATGCTTTGCTATTAACTTTAATACCCAGATAGGGTGATCTTTTATTGTGATTATTTTTTTTGTGGCTGGCTGGTATGGGGATCTGAACGCTTGACCTTGGTGTCATCAACACTGCTGTGTAACCATCTCAGCTAACCAGCCAGCCCATTGGTTATCTTGACCTTGGTGTTATCGCACTGTGGTAATAAGCCACGGGTTAACTTTTCAGGTCTCTTCTTTGCTTACCAGGAGGTTGCTTGCTGGTTGGATTTTACTGCTCTCCTCTCCCCACTCCTCAAGATTCTCTAGCACAAATAAGCATTTTGGATAAAGATTGAGAAGACTGAAGCAAAATTCAGTTCAGTGTGGTTACCTTGCTCTGTAAGGGTTTGTGGATTTCCACAGTGAGAAGCGAATTTTTGTTTTTTCCTATGAAAATGTCTGTTATATTTAATGCTGAGTCATCCTTTGCTAGGGAGGACCTGGGCTGTGTGGTCACTGTGGGGGATTCCTGTGGAGACCATTTGTTTGTTTTAGCATGTCACGCATCCCTAGATAACACACTTGCTTCGTTAACTGAAGAAGTATATGATTAACTTTTAGCCATCTTAAATGTCTATGGTACATTACCAGTTGTCAAGGGGTATCACTGGGGATTATAGGACGGAACACAGTGCCCCAGCGGCTTTAACAGGCAGGGGTGCTTCTGTCCTGCCCAGGACTGATGGACAGCTCAGCTTCCTTCTCTCCCTGCCCTGCCCTTCTTCCCTCACAGCCGTCTCACAGTGACTAATGGGTGGTCTCCAGTCTGGCTCCAGTGCCCTTGGGTGTGTGAGAAGACTTTTGAGGAATCAGCTTTCAGGTCGTCACCTTCCATAGACAGTCTTCCCTGTGATTCTCTTGAGAAGGTGTGTTTGAGTTCAGGAGCTCTGCAGGTTCTCCTTTCTACCTCTCCGTCACAACTGCCCTCCTGCTTTACAAGAAACATGGAAGCCACATCTCTCAGCCCCACTTTTATTATGGTGCATTGCCCTAGAGGTGCATAAAGACAAATTAACCTTCCAGAACACCAGATCCAGGGACAATTGAAAATACTGGTCTCAGAGAAGCATCTTTTAGTGGATTAATACAGGCATCAAAACTACCAGGAGGTGCCCTTGCCAGCCTGCCCTTGTTCGTGCAGAGATTTTTCTAACAGTGAGCGCTGAGCTGTTCTGATTTGAGATGTGTTGTAGAGGGCCTGTGAGGGTGTCGACAGCATTCATTTAAAGTCCTCGTCTTTTCTGTCGCTCCGCTGTTGTCAAAGAATGCATTGCTTTTAAGGAATGAGTCCTGTATGTACGAGTACATGAGCATAAGCAGTACAAGTTAATGGCAGTGATTCTTCTAAATTTAACTATGGTGTCTGCAGGACTACCAAAGATACTGAGTTAAACAGGCACGTTACAGAGAAATTTATGTAATTTCTGTTGGATTAAGTGTAATGTAGAAGTTAAAGCCAATTTAGCTTATCATAGGTCATGAAATATTCTAGTTACAGTGAACCTTATTATTATAAATTAATGCCTCTACATCCAGTTAATAAAAGTAGAATTATAGTCTAGTTACTAACTGGTTTTTTAGAAGTGTATGTCCTTGTCTAAAAGGAAAAATATGATCATGATATCTAGCAAAATCAGTGAAATTATTTCTGATTTTGTGCCCATGACTCTTTCTTAATTGTACGGTAAGTTGAATAGTTTACCTGCTGGCACGCATCTAGTGAAGGAATACAAAGCTTTGATCTTATCTCTTGTTTCATAGATAACTTAGAGTATGACCCACATGTTTGGCTTTGAATCATTATACAATAAATAGTGATAAGTGGCTCAGATTTATCTTGTTTTCATGTTGTAAAACTACATGATAAATATTAGATACACATCATTTAAACCTTGCCTGCCTTTTACAGTAACCTAAAAAGATTAATTATTCTTTTATGATACCTTCCTTAATTTATTCTTCAATGGTTTCTACAATATTCTGTGAAACATGTTTCAGTATGTTTACTTGAATTAAAAAATGAAGTCACGGGCCGGCCCGGTGGCGCACTGCTACAGTGCGCCACTTGGGAGCGCGGCGGCGCTCCCGCCGAGGGTTCGGATCCCACATACAGACCGGTTCCCGCTCACTGGCTGAGCGAGGTGCGGGAGCAACACCGAGGGTTGCGATCCCGTTGCCAGTCAGTAAAAAAGACAAAAAAGGAAAAAAAAATGAAGTCAGCGGGCCGGCCCGGTGGCGCGCTGCTACGGGGCGCCACTTGGGAGCGCGGCGGCGCTCCCGCCGAGGGTTCGGATCCCACATACAGACCGGTTCCCGCTCACTGGCTGAGCGAGGTGCGGGAGCAACACCGAGGGTTGCGATCCCGTTGCCAGTCAGTAAAAAAGACAAAAAAGGAAAAAAAAATGAAGTCAGCGGGCCGGCCCGGTGGCGCGCTGCTACGGGGCGCCACTTGGGAGCGCGGCGGCGCTCCCGCCGAGGGTTCGGATCCCACATACAGACCGGTTCCCGCTCACTGGCTGAGCGAGGTGCGGGAGCAACACCGAGGGTTGCGATCCCGTTGCCAGTCAGTAAAAAAGACAAAAAAGGAAAAAAAAATGAAGTCAGCGGGCCGGCCCGGTGGCGCGCTGCTACGGGGCGCCACTTGGGAGCGCGGCGGCGCTCCCGCCGAGGGTTCGGATCCCACATACAGACCGGTTCCCGCTCACTGGCTGAGCGAGGTGCGGGAGCAACACCGAGGGTTGCGATCCCGTTGCCAGTCAGTAAAAAAGACAAAAAAGGAAAAAAAAATGAAGTCAGCGGGCCGGCCCGGTGGCGCGCTGCTACGGGGCGCCACTTGGGAGCGCGGCGGCGCTCCCGCCGAGGGTTCGGATCCCACATACAGACCGGTTCCCGCTCACTGGCTGAGCGAGGTGCGGGAGCAACACCGAGGGTTGCGATCCCGTTGCCAGTCAGTAAAAAAGACAAAAAAGGAAAAAAAAATGAAGTCAGACTAGTTACCAGAAAATAATCACATACCATACTGTCTGACCATAAGGACTGGTCTTGTACTTGAGCTTCGTGATGGACATTTCCCCTAAATTGAATGAGCTCAATCTGCAGTTGCAAAGTTTTGATGAAATTATATTGAAAACAGCACGAGCATTTAATTTTTTAAAAATCCTTTTTATTGGGCCCAGGGCAGCCCACTCCACCCGTAAGCAGGTGAGGAGCACACCAAAAACACCACTTCCACGTGGGTGGCGCACCACAGCCACCACCACAGTCACAGCTGCTGAAAAAGCAACTTAACTCCACAGCAGTAGCCACAGCCACCATGCAGGCAGCCCGCCAGACACTTGACTGAATTAACACAGGGAGAGTCACCAGTGGAGACCAGAAAAAGAAGAGGACATCTCTCTCCTCAAAGCCCACTCCAGAGTAGGAATAGAAGCAACTGCTTTACCAGATGACCAGACATCAGTGTATAGATACTAGAGATACAAAAATCCAGGAAAATATGACACCACCAAAAAAAATACAGAAATTCTCAAATATCAGACCCTCTAGAGCAGGAAACCCTTGAAATGAGTAAAAAGGAATTCTGAGCAACAATTTAAGGAAACTCACTGAGATATGACAAGACTCAGTTAGACAACATAATGAAATGAGAAAAAATCCAGGATATGAAGGAGGAAATTTACAAAGAGATTAATACCTTAAAAAGTGTAGCAGGACTTATGGAACTGAAAGATTCACTCAACAAAGTGAAAAACACAACCAATAGCTTAAGCAGCTGGCTAGAACAAGCAGAGGAAAGAATTTCTGGGCCAGCCCGGTGGCACACTGGAGAGTGCGCCACTTGGGAGCGCGGCGGCGCTCCCGCCGAGGGTTCGGATCCCATGTGTAGACCGGTTCCCGCTCACTGGCTGAGCGCGGTGCGGACGCAACACTGAGGGTTGCGATCCCGTTGCCGGTCCCCGGTACGGGCGCGACACCGAGGGTTGTGATCCTGTTACCGGTCAGTAAAAAAGACAAAAAGGAAAAAAAAAAAAGAAGAAAGAATTTCTGGTCTTGAAGATAGTCTATGAGAAATAACCCAAGCAGACAAAAACAGGAAAACATTTTACAAAATGAGGAAAATCTAAGAGAGCTAGCGGACAACCTAAAGCACATAAACATTCGAATCCTGGCTATTCCAGAAGGGGAGGAGAAAGGAAATGGCATGGAAAACCTATTCAACAAAATAATTATGGAAAACTTCCCCAGGGACAGGGAAAGACACAGACCTGCAGATACAGGAGGCTCAAAGATCCTCTAACAGATTCAACCCAAAAAGATCCTCTTTCCAAGACACATTATTGTCAAGCTGGCAAAGCTCAAAGACAAAAAGAACAAGAGAAAAGCATCAAATCACCTATAATGGAGTGCCTATCAGACTAACAGCAGACTTCTCAACAGAAATGCTACAGGCCACAACAAAATAGAATGATACATTCAAAACACTAAAAGAAAAAAACCTCCAGCCAAGAATTTACCCAGCAAGGCTATCCTTAAGAAATGAGGGGAAAATAGTGTATTTTCCAGACAAACAAAAACTGAGGGAGTTCACCACCACATGACCAGCCCTGCAAGAAGTCCTCAAGGGAGTCCTGCATCTGGAATCTGAAAAATGATAATCGCTACCACGAATACACAAAGAAGAAAACCCACTGGTGGAACAAAAAATGAAAAAGAGAAATAAGTCTTTCCACCACAAAAAAACGACAGTGAAACAAAAGCAAACACACAATTGGTCTCTTTGGAAGATGATAAGGAAACAATTCAGTTTTCTAAAACTAGTAGGCAAAAGGGAAGAGTCAAGCATTTATCCTGTCTTTCCTGTATGAATTGTGCCTCAGGGTAACCATAAATGGCTGAGGAGGGAGCATTTCTGTCTATTGAAGCATCCCAGCTAGAAAATAAAGAGGGAATAAAACAATTAGAATATGGTATTTTGCAAACCCCTGTTGGAAGAATGGATCTAGCAAATGATCGGCAATGTCTGCTAATGTCACAGAGAGATGATCAGACACAATGGGCCTCCTGCAGTAAGAACATAGATCTCTGAAGCCAACTCTAACCTGAGTGAGACCAGGCCTCGGGATCCAACAACCAATCATCAGGAAATGCGGAGGACGGTAGAACATGTTAAGTGACACTACTGGGATGGAGCCAGCAAATCCAGACCTTGGGAAACTCTGTGAGGTAAAGGAGAAAAAAATAGGTGAAGGGGGAACCTATAGATTAAAAGAAGCTTAAGAGACAGCAGACACAGCAACCAGTGCAATAAGCAGAACTAGTTTGGATCCTGATGTAAACAAATCAATTGTAAGAAAGAAGGAGGGGGAGGGAATTCGAGAAATTTAAACATGTCTAATGTTTGATTATATTAAGGAATTATTATTGATTTTTAAAATGTGAGAAAAGAGAAAATGGAGGCAAAAAAGAAAATCTTTTTTGCTTGTCAGAAATATATGCTAACCATGTGTAATTCTGGCGATAAGTAATATTTAAACACAGATATATGAACTCACTGGGAAAAAATGTAACCAGTCAGTCCTACTCTTCTTGAGATGCATTTTCAATATAGTTTTGCTTTTAATATCGTAACTATCAAAGTTTCTAATATAGTTTCTTTTCATTTGCTTTGCATTACTATAATTGCTGTAGTAATTCAGTCCAGGTGAAAAATTTTAAATCCTAGAAATTTAAATAAATAAAATTTCAATTTAGATACATATTTTTATTGCAGGAAAATATGCTATGATGATAAGACTTCAGAGCATAAAAATGTATTCAGGTAAAATTCTTGAGGTCAGTGGAATAGCATACAAGGTCAAGGAAAGTAGGAACCATGTGAAATTTCTAACTGTTGAGGAAAAGTGAGTACATTTTGGGCCCTCAGGGCCTCTCTTGCTTCATCCCAGTAGTGCAATTAGAAAGGAGAAACTTGACCCAGAGAATAATTGGGGACAATCCACCATGAGGGTTGTTGCAGAGGACCTGCAGGTGAGTGGAAAGGAAGTTTTCAAAGGCACAGTGGAGCTGCTTCTGCAGTGAGAGGGCTGAACCTATGATCTCGGAGAAGCTCCTGTCTGGAATTTGCATTCCAGAGAGAAAACTTCTCAGGTGCCCAGGAAGAAAACAGGCCTGTGGTGGGAAAGGTGGTGTGCTGGGGCACCAAGGCAGTGAGTGCTGGGTGAGGAGACGCGCCTTGTCACATCTGCTGAGCTCGGAGGCCACAGTGACCAGCACGAGGGGCCAGGACACGGGGCACCGCAGGGGCACTGGGAGGTGGAAGCTGCAATGAGGTGGTGCAGCATCACAGCAGGGCTATTTGGAAGTCACACCTCCGTGACAAAACAGCCCGTCTTGGGGAGCAGGCACCTGTTCAAGTTTAAAATGGAAATGGAGTATGGAAAGCCCTAAGGGAAGAATCCAGTCTCTTCGGTTTTTTCCTCTTTTTTCTTTAAATTTAGAGCAATTGGAAATTTTTATGAAGAAATCTTATTCAGAAATTTAGCAAGCCCTTCTGTTTTGCTTGTTCCATTTTATTTTGTTGCATCCAATAAAATTAAACATAATACTTTTGTTATGGACGACTTGTCTGATAGTCATGGTGTGCTTGGTTTTGTCAAGCCACTCATGGGTGTCTGTCCAGCCCGGGATGTGTGGACATAGCAGCAACCATTCCTAGGATCCCTTGGCACTGTTCTAGGCTCTTACCACATATTTACATATTCAGTCTTCCCCAAAACTTCGTGAGTGAGGGCAGTTATTCCCGTTGTACAGGTGGAGAAAGAGCACTGAAGCCCACAGCCTGGGTTCCTTGCTGAGCACCACAGAGCAGAGTCGGTGAGCCAGGGTTTGAACGAGGCTGTTGGTCTGTACAGCCCCAGTCTAGGCCGTCTCCAGGGCTTCCTGATGCCCACAGGCTTATTACTGTTTTAAAAAGCATTTATTTAGAAAACCAATGAATTGATGACTTTTGAGAAGGAAGATGGACAGAAACAAGAGTTTGAAGGAGTTGGCAACTGTGCAGCCCGTTCCTCAGTTGCCCAGGGGTGGATATGACGACCTCCTCCTCTATCCCGGTCTTCCTTTTCTGTGGTTCTGTCACTCTGGTGCTTGGACGTGCTGGGGCATTTCCCATTTGCTGCGAGCTGTTGGAGTTGGAGGGACAAGGAAGAGTCCGTGCCCTCAAGGAGTGGGCATTGTTGATCTGATGGCAGTCTGGCAGAAAGATCTGCACGATGTGTTTTGTAAGTTTTCTAATGAGAATCTTGGTGGTTTTTGTTTGACTTCTTTCCTCACGGTTACTCCCGTTGAGTAGTTGTAAGTCTGCGAGCTGTGTGGGGTGACTGTTAACGGAAAGCAGTCTTCCTCACAGTGGGTCCCCAGGAGGGCCTGCCCATAGATGGTATTTTGGATGTGCTGGTTTTTACCTATTTCATTTTAGGAGCCTCGGGGTCTACTCAAGGAACAATAAAAAGTGGCACAATCAGTCCTCCTCACTTCCACACCAGCCAGAGCAGTAGGCTGTGCAGGAACCTCGTGGTGCCCAGTGGAGGCCTGCCAGGGCCAGCTGCAGCAGCAGGGGCACGGTGCGTGCACGTCCCCTTACTGCAGGTGAGGCTGGGCGGGTGAGGGGCTGCTTGTGGCTGCTGCACCCTCTCAGGTGCCCCATACCCCGTCTGCACTGCCCTGAGTCCCGTGTCACATCCTGAATGTCTCCCCACAGCCCCGGCTGCTGCTTCCCAGCCAGCTGTACTGTAGCTGTCAGGAGAGGCACATGGGCTTCGGCACACTGTGTGTCACCCTGTCTGGTCGCCTGCCTCTCTGGGGTGCAGACAGGCCGTGCTGGCCACCCCCACTCTGGGGACTGCTTGGGGTGCACCAGTGGGTGTAGCTTTTCTATGTTGACAGTGGTGGGCCTTTCTGTTTTTGTTTTTTTCCCGTTTTCTTTTCCACCAAACCAAGCTCCTCAAGGACAGGCCCAGGCCCGCGGCCAGCAGGACACCCCTGCATGCTCCCTCAGCAGCCCATGTGCGCTCCATCTCAGCTGGAAAAGGGGAGCAAGACAATTTGGAAGGATTTGGGGAGAAAAGAGGTTTGCGTGCGGGCTGTCTAGCTCTGACCTGGCCCTTTTCACGGGCCACATCTTCACTTTGCATCTGTCTGGGCTGCAGGTCGCCTCGTGGAGGGAACTGCGTTTCCCGACACCATGGGCTGCGCGTGCTGAGTTAATTCTGGTCACGGCACTGAGGAATAGAGCTGAGAGAAGGCGAGACCCATGGGGTCTGTAGTCCTGGGAGTGGCTCATGACGGAAGGAGGGCTGAGAACTGGCTGTGAAGGGTCCCAGAGAGGAGGTGCTGGCCTGGCAGAGGCAGGAGCTGGAGAGGCGGGCCAGGGGGAGAGGGGAGCTTGGGCATACCTGGTGGAGGCACCCAGAGGCTCCTGCAGAGAGGAGGAGGAGAGCAGGCCCCTTCCTTCCAGGTGTGGGACCAGGGATTGGAGCAGCTCGGAGCTTAGGAAAAGAGAGAACTCCCCAGAGATAGGGCAGAGAAGGAGAACCATTCCGAGAGAACAGCCCCAGCCAGCAGGTCAGAAAGGAGAAGGCAGAGTTGGAAGCTGTGAAACGGGAGGCTGCAGGACAGCTGCCACCATTGGCAGAAAAGAGCAAGTTGGAAGGGAGGAGGGTGTGTTTTCTTTAAGAGACGCCAATTAAAGATACAAGTTTTGAGGTCAGGGAGATCTAGGTTTGAATCCTTTATCTGTCCCTTACCAGCTAGTGTAGTCTTGGGCAAGTTACTGAAGCATGTGGGCCTCAGTTTTGCCATCTATAAAATGGGAGTCATGGTGTTTGGAGCTTTATGTACAGGAGGCTCTCGAGGCTGTGGAGGAAGGGGGGCAGTAGCCCCGGGAGTTCCATGTCGGGGTTGTGGATCTCATGGGATGGCTGTGCAGGTGAAAGACAGGTGCAGTGTTGACCAGTGTCCCTTTTCTTTTTTTAAAGTTTTTAAATTTTTTGGTGGTTGGCTGGTACAGGGATCGAACCTTGACCAGATGGTGAGGGGCCTGGTGGCCTCGTGGCAGGGGGGCACCCACAGGGAGTTCAGGAACACCTCATAAGAAATTGGCATTTGGGCTAAACGGAGGATTTTTGAGTGTGGGAGTAACTGGGGCCAGGGACAGGAGCCAGTTGGCAGAAGGTTCCTGGCCCAGCTTAGTCTGTTGGCCCTTGGGCTGGGCACAAGGTGAGAGAGTGAGGACCAGGCGGAGGGGCAAGTAGCCCCCAGCCCTGATACCAGTTAGTGCTGGGTCTTCGAGCCTCATCTGGGAGTGGGTGTTGCTTCAGCTGGAGGGTAGTGGGTGGGCTGGTCTTACGGAAGGTCACAGGGGAGGGGATTCTTCTGGCCAAGGTGAGGGACATGGCTCTGCGCTGCTCAGTAAACAGCGTGTGAAAGGTCTTTTTGGTTGTTGCCTCCCCAGGATGACCCCTCAGGTGAAGGAGTCTTGCCCTTAGCCCTCAACCTGCAGCCTTCCACCTTGCACCCCTTCTTCGCAGTGGATCTGCCCGTCTACGTGCTCCAGGTCTGGATGCCTCGACTTTTGTTTTTCCTGTTAAGAATGGCAGAGCCTCCTGGCTTCCTGAGGGCTGGCTTTGCAGCCACAGGTGGCCAGAATCTTTTGCTGCCTTTTGGGAAAGGTGGATAAATGTCACAGCTAAGGATAAAGCTCAGATTTGCTCGTCATTGTAATTCCTATGGGTAAACAAGGTGAAATTTAATACACTCTTGAAATATTTTATATTTAAAAATTTTAGTATTTTCTCCTATGGGAAGTGGCCGGCTTTTAATGTGGGGAAATAGACCCAGACAAATTCAGTCCTCTGCTTAAGTGTTTAAGCTCAGAATAGGTGGCAAGGGATACTTCCCACCAGGAGCATGAGTTGAAGATAAGAGTACAGGCTGGCCGCCTGGCTCATCTGGGAGAGCGAGGTGCTGGTAACGCCAGGGTCACCGGTTTGCATACTGTAGCAGCCAGCTGCAAATATGTTATTTAAATTAAGGAAAGGCAGTGGCTTCTTGCAGGCCTCGTCCAGTAGCCTGTCGCAAGAAGCTGCGCAGCTGCTGTCCCTGCCTGGGGTCACCCACTGGGCCCACCCTGCACTCCTCCCACACACCTCCCTCCTCCCTCGCCCCTCCCTCCTCCCTCGCCCCTCCCTCCTCCCTCACTCTCCCTCCTCCCTCGTTCCTCCCTCCCTCCTCCCCCGCTCCTCCCCCTCCTCCCCCTCACTCCTTCCTCCTCAGTCCTCACTCCTCTGCTTGGTTTTGCAGGAGGTACTTCCCGCAGCTGGAGGCACTGCTGGGCCTGAGGCTGCACAGTTCCCAGGAAGCAACGTCAACCTTCAGGACCTTCAGTGACAGCATCCCAGGCCACGAGAGGCCTGAGGGCTACGTTCCAGGCTGGCTTTCTTGGACTCAGAGGATGTGGTTTGTGGGCCTGAGGAGACTTCACTTGGTTTGTGCTCAGAAGTTTTGCCTAGTTCTTTAGAGACTTGGGCACATTTGTTGAAAATGTTTTCCTTTGTTTTAGTAGGAACGAGTTTGAGCTGTACTCTTTAGAGCTGCTTTTTGGTGAGCAAGGGTCACGCTCAGCAAGGCTCTTGTCCCGTGTGCTGTAAGATCTGAGCTGTGCATCACTTGTTGCATTAAAAAAAAAAAAAAAAAAAAAAGACTTGTGCAGGAAATAGGGTATAGTACTGGCTCCCTAGTCAAATATGACTTTATCTGTAGTAAAACCAAACGTGGTCTTTCATCGTCAGTGTTTTGTATTTTGCCTGAAAGAGATCTGGAAGTTCCATTCTCCTTTTGTGAGAGCTGGTGCAACAGGCTGTTCGCCAGCACCTTGATGGTGTTCGTGGGCACATTGGTTTTGCCACACCATAGGGCAGAGTCGTCCCATTGCCACAGCAAAGCCAGATTCTAATCTGTGCTCTGGCTTTGGAGGGAGATGATGGGGTGAA
This sequence comes from Galeopterus variegatus, assembly GCF_000696425.1. Taxonomy (NCBI): domain Eukaryota; kingdom Metazoa; phylum Chordata; class Mammalia; order Dermoptera; family Cynocephalidae; genus Galeopterus; species Galeopterus variegatus. The sequence continues at coordinate 63,539 of NW_007733634.1, read as the reverse complement.
TGGGGCTATCAGTGGCCTGTTAGCAAGTCTTCTTCCTAGACCAAATTTACAGCTCACGGTTTGGGGGTAGTAGAGTTAAAACTTTCAAAATCATTTCCCTAAATTCTGTATTTGGGTATTAATGCTGAATAGTAATTTGACAGCAGTTTATAAAGTGATGTTCTGGATACTATAAATTATGTGTAGGACTGTAATTACGTAAGTAATGTTTTTATGTGTATCTTTTTATTGTTGTGGTTTGAAGATGTGCACATAACACACCAACCTATACTTTTATGAGTGAGGTCTGTCTGGCAGAACTTGACAACCTTGCACATATTTATTTGTTACTTAACAGACTAGACTGGGCACAGGGTCACTCAGAAATCCTTTTTTTTTTTTTTTTTTTTTTTTTGCCTAGTCCCTTTTCTCAGATTTGCAATCACCCAAACTCTGCCCTTTCTGTGTTTCTTTCTTTGAATATTTGGACTTTCGGGAGTGTGTCCTTACTCTGTCCCACTCTGAGGTGCTGTCTGCCTGGGTATGGCTCCACCCAAAGGAATTCCAGCCCCACTTGTAAACGGTTCCTTCTCGCGGATGACTGTGCTGTGCCACAGACTGAAGGTCGGGGGTGGGATCTACCCACCTGGCAGGCTCCCAGCCCCCAGGTCATGGGGCCCTCCTCCTGCTAGGAGGCGCAGCTCTGCCTTCTCCACATGCCCTCAGTGAGTGGCCACCAACAATTGGGACTGGCTTTCGGTTTTCCAGGCACCGAGGCCCCCTGCTGGCCGTGGGGCCAGCTCCCAGTGCAAGTGAATAAAGGTTTTGTGCAGTCGTGCACTGAAGGCCTCACTGTGGCCTAATTCAGGGAGCCATGTGTGTAGTGTTGTCATCATCTTCTCCTCAGCTGGTGGCGATAACCCTTTCACCTGACCAGCTTGCTGCCTCCTCCTCTTTTGTCTCTGTGCCCGGGGTGACTGCACACAACATCCCAGCATGGAGCTGGCTTTTGTCTCTCTCCAAGCAGATGTTTTGGATGGCGCGCCTTGCCACCTGCATCAGGTCAAAGTTGCATGATTAGAGAGA
>NW_007733634.1:59070-61847 GCF_000696425.1 Galeopterus variegatus | reverse complement strand
AGATGTTTTGGATGGCGCGCCTTGCCACCTGCATCAGGTCAAAGTTGCATGATTAGAGAGAGGGATGCTTACATGTGCTAACAGTGGCTGTTTCCTTAAAGAGGCCTTCAGGACACCAGAGAGACATGAGTTTATTTTGAGGGAGTAAGGGAACACACAGAGGAGACCTTGAGGACTGAGGGTCCACTCAAGATCCAGCCCGTCTCCGCCTCCACTGCTGATGTCTCTTCTAAGCCCTGAGCCAGCCCAGCTGCGGCTCTGTGAGGGTTAAATGAAGAAAAACAGCGCCTCTTCCTTGTCCTTGTCCATCAGCGTGTGCTCAGACTCCTCCCTCGGTTTGAGAGCCGGGGGTCGGGAGCGGCACACCAGTTTCCTGCCTCTCTGCAGAGGAAGTGACTCGGTGAGCCTATGCTTTTCGTCCTCATGGCACCAGCGGTGCGGGCAGAGGGGGCGATGCTGCACCCCCTGCCCCTGAGCCTGGGGGAGGCCCAGCATGCTCCAGTCAGCGCCTGGTCACTGTGGGCAGCCTGGTAGGCTGAGCCTGGAGTTACTCTGGAGTGTGACCCTGCCCCGCATTTATCATGCCTGGTCTATGGGAATGGAGGAGGACCTGGAAACATGAACTGGGAAATGCTGGCCTAAACAGAGGGAACTCATTTCCTCTGCTGTGGGGTTATGGAGGAGACCCTGCAGTATTTGCCCTTCCCCAAGTGGGAGTCCTGGAATGTTCAGCAGAAAGCCCACCACCTCATCTGTTGTGGGGCCGGGCTCAGCTCCGGGCCTGCTTGAGGGACTATGCTTCCTGTTGCCAGGGCCAGAAGGCAAGTACCCAGTCCAGCCCATTTGCCATGGGGTGTAGAGGCCTTGGGATAGGAGGAAGGGGGCCCCAGTGACATATGAGTTTAGTTTGGGTATGGTTGGAGTGTAGGTGGGGTGGGGGAACTTGAGGGACTGAGCGTTTGGGCTAGCTCTCTGAGCTGACTGCCTGTACCTGGTAGGGGAGGGTAGGAAGCTGGGTCAGTCTGGCGAGGAGTGTGTGTGCAGGAGAGAGAATCCGACATGGGCCTCGGGCTGGCAGCCAGGGGAAGGCATCTTGGGAGTGGAGGGCAGCCCTGGGGGGAGGTGGGGGCAGCAGGAGACCCTGTTCTACCCTGGCCTTGCTCTACAGGCAGCCTGTCTCTCTGCAGAGCCTCGGTGATACTGCCTGCAAAGGAGGTATCAGAAGTTCAGGCTGCAGGACCTCAGCTCCTCAGCTGTGCTGTATTGAGACCCCTTCCTAGCAGTGATCTCCAGGGCGACCCTGCTTACCTTCTTCTTGACCTGGGCCTGGGCACGGGCCCGGGCCCGCTGCAGACGCTCTTCCTGCACTAGCTTTTGCATCATGACCTTCTCTTCCCGAAGTCTGGGTGGCAAGAGATGGCATTATGTCTGGAAGAGCCTGGGAGGCCAGGCTGCCATATTCTGTTTCTAGCTTCTTCCCACTCAGTCTTCCAAGTCAGGCCAGGGCCTCCTTCTTGAGAAAAGTCCCAACTCCTCTCCAGGTTGGGACCCTCCCACCTCTCCACAGCCAGAGCACCATTGCTTCTGGCCAGGTGGTTTGGGCCCAGAGAATGACAGATGGAGCCTTGGCCCTGGCTTCCTGTGGGTGGTGATCTAGGGTTCATCATAGCACACCCGTAAGAGGCTCATGACCTTGGTCCATGTCCCTGACCTCTGTGTCTGTCATCATTCCCTGTGAGAGCCCAGCACCCAGCTGGGATAGTAGTCCTGTGTCCTTCCTATTTGTACCTCCTGTCATCAAACCTTTGCCCAGTGCCTGCTCCAACTAGGGTGTTGGGGCCTAAAGGAGAGACCCCTCTGCTTGTGGGAGAGACAGATGGACAGCTGCAGGTGGCCATATCTTAGGGCCCTGTACAGATAAGTGAATGAACCAGCTGGCCCAGAGGCTGGAGAGCCATGGTCCTCATCTCACCTGGGTCCCATTGGGCCTATGGGGAGCTCCCTGGACCTCCCCATGCCAGCTTCCATCTGGGGGTGTGACTGAGCTGGTGCCTGCCTGCCCCACTCCTCAACTCTGAGCTGGAGTCCCCAGAGGCTCCCTGAGCCTCAGCACCCCAACCACCACTCCCCTGCAAACACTGCTCAGCTGTGCCCAGCTCTGGCAGCTGCCCTGGAACTCAGCCTCTGCCCCACCTGTGCAGCTGGAGAGGGGAGATCTAACCAAATCCTATGTTTGTCCTCTTGCTCAAAGTCTTTCATCGATTACCCTTGTCCGCAGGATCCAGGCCTCGCTTAGCTCCAGCTCTTCTAGACCGTGTGCCTCCCTCATGAGCCTCCAGACTCCATATCACCAATCACCATCACCTCCAGGGAGCCTTCTCTACCCACCCCGCAACTGAGTGTGCTGGCCTCACCCCCAAGACCCTGGCTTCCACATCTCAGCATGGAGTGCTGGGGGCCTGTCTGCCCTGCTTCAGGAGCTCTTTGAAGGTTCGGGAGGGGGGCTGTGTCAGACCAGAGCTGAAGCTGGGTGAGGAGAGTGGGGTGGGCCTGGTGTTCACCTCATCCGCCTCTCCTTCTCCTTGGCTGCCCTGGCCTGGTCGACCTTGGCCTGGGGCACATGTTCCAGGTTCTCGATCAGCTCGTCCAGCTGGTGTTCAATGATGGTGAGCATCTGCACAGTGCCCAGGTTGGCGTCCTGCTGGGCACCCACACAGTGCCGGTACACATCCAGCACCTTGTGGTTCAGGCTGTCCAGCAGCTTGTCCTGCGAGGAG
>NW_007733634.1:23264-58762 GCF_000696425.1 Galeopterus variegatus | reverse complement strand
CCACATCTCAGCATGGAGTGCTGGGGGCCTGTCTGCCCTGCTTCAGGAGCTCTTTGAAGGTTCGGGAGGGGGGCTGTGTCAGACCAGAGCTGAAGCTGGGTGAGGAGAGTGGGGTGGGCCTGGTGTTCACCTCATCCGCCTCTCCTTCTCCTTGGCTGCCCTGGCCTGGTCGACCTTGGCCTGGGGCACATGTTCCAGGTTCTCGATCAGCTCGTCCAGCTGGTGTTCAATGATGGTGAGCATCTGCACAGTGCCCAGGTTGGCGTCCTGCTGGGCACCCACACAGTGCCGGTACACATCCAGCACCTTGTGGTTCAGGCTGTCCAGCAGCTTGTCCTGCGAGGAGGACAGGCTTCCAGTGGGGTCGATGGCAGGCCCGTGCCCAGCTCTCACTCCATGGCCTGCTTAGACTAGTGCCCTCAAGTGCCGGTACACATCCAGCACCTTGTGGTTCAGGCTGTCCAGCAGCTTGTCCTGCGAGGAGAACAGGCTTCCAGTGGGGTCGATGGCAGGCCCGTGCCCAGCTCTCACTCCATGGCCTGCTTAGACTAGTGCCCTCAGCAGTGGCATACTGACCTCCCAGGGCCTGCCCACCGCACAGTGGGTCTCAGGGAACTGCTATGTGGGGTGTGTGAGGAGTAAGCAGCCACAGCAGAAAAGCTCAGCCAGGCCTGGCCTCAGTGAGGTCCGGCCCATGGCCACGTCCTGTGTCCCTGGCCCAGTGCCTGGCATGTGGTAGGCACTCAATAGTACTCAAATGACGTAGGAAGCTGGCCCCAGGTGTGCTGCCAGGATGGAAGTGTGCTGAGCCCTTGGCCAGTCCCTGGTTCCTGCTACCTGGAACATCACTGGCCTGTCCCCTCAGCATTCTCTCACCCAGCCTAGCTTGGGGACATGCCTCTTCCCTACCTCAGGATCACCTTGCTGGATGCAGTGTCTGTTTTTAAGAATCAGACAAATTTGTTGAGTGAAAGAACGATGGAATCAAGGGTGTGTGGGGCAGCTGAGCTGGAATGGGGCATGAATGCACAGGTGGCTTGTCCAGGTGGTGCTCCTGAGGCTGGAGAGGTGGACGTGGCAGGGGCATGGGCAGCCCCAGAGCCTCTGCCAAACCTTGGCCTCCATCTCCCCAGGGGCTTTTGGACCTCCTCCAGCAGGAGCTTGTAGCCTCATCCTCCCCAGGCCTGTGGTCACCCCCAATCCCTGGCCTACCTGCTGATCGCCCTTGTACTCCCCGAAGTGGAAGACTCGAGCTTTGAGCTCCAGCTCAGCAGCAGTGTCCTCCTCCTTGGTGATGGACATCATCATCGTGGTGATCCACTGCTTCAGCTGGTTGACCTCCTTGTCCCTGGATGGGGATGGGGCAGGGCACCACTCAGCACAGCCCTGGACAAGTCACCTCTGAGCCCCACCAGCTGTATAGCATCCCGAGGGCTGAAGGATCACAAGTGCCCAGTGTCTGCATGCCCAGGGTCCAAATGCTGGTGGAATGCAGGGTGTGAGCTAAAATCTTTAACAACCAACACTAAAGAAAATAAAAAATAACAGCATTGTTGAGGTATAATTTACCTGCAATAAAATTAACATTCATAAACTTAAAGAGTAGAATTCAGTAGATTCTGGAATAATCATAAAGTTATACAACGATCAAAGAAACCCTGTACCCATCCCATTAGCAGTTACTCCATTGTCCTCTCTCTCGGCCTTAAGCAGCCCCTAATCTACTTTGTCTCTATCCTGGATATTTCATAAAAATGGAATCGTACAACGTGGTCTTTTGTGACTGGCTGCTTTCACGTTGCAGCTTGTGTTAGAACTTTATTCCCTTTTAAGGCTGAATAATATTCATTGTGTGGACAGAATTCACTGTTGATCCATTCATCTGCTGATGGACATTTGGGTTATTTCTACCTTTTGGCTCTTGGGAATAGTGCTGCTATGAACATTCATGTACAGGTTTTCATGGGGACATGTTTCCAGTTCTCTTGGGTATACATTTAGGAGTAGAATCACAACATTCACCTTTTAAATGAATAAAAGGTTTTAAATAATCTTTGTAATCATTATCGTACAGACACCAACCATTACATGTCAGGGTTTTCTGAGTGGGAATCCTGGCTCTTATGCTGGCATGAGTTCAACCAGTGCTGGCAGCTTCATGCAAGTCCTTGAAGTGTAGGTGTGGACAGCCATTTTGGGATGCCACTGCTCTCCTGCTGTTTATGGACAGAACCTGCTGACAGCTTCTCTATCTTACATAAAGTGCCACAACTGCAACTCCTTTGCCAATGAGGGGTCTCATGGCTCACAGGGATGTTGACCACAGGGATGCAGGCCACAGCCCTCAGAAGCCCCACAGACTGCACTCCACTCACTGTGGGGCCAAGGGAGGAGGCCAGAAGACCATGAGTGTGAGGTCTTCTGGGCTGGTCTGGCCAGCTCACCTGGGCTGATGCTCAGAGATGGATGGCCAGAGCACCTGGCCACAAACAGCTCCCATTGCACCCCAGGGTGCTGGCTGGGGCATGTGCAGTTCACCTGGGAAAACAATGGTGAGCATTTCCTGGGCATCAGCCCTTCCTTCCCTCTGTGGCTGAGCACTCAGCTGCAGGAGGCAGTGCATTTGGTGTTAGTAGTACTTCTCACAAAGGATACATGATTGCATTCTGCTTTATGCCTTTTTTAGTAGGGGTCTTTAGCTCCTTTATATTCATTGCCTTAACTGGTAAGTTTGATCCTACAGCTGGGACCATGTTGTTTCTATCTTTGCTTTCTCATCTTCTGTTATATGGACTAGGTTTTCTTTGCCTTCTCTCTTTATTTCTTCTCATTATTCGGGAAAAGATTTTGTTTTACTAGTTACTTTTAAATTCAAAAATCTTGCGTCAAAATGTTTTCTCCTCAAAGTAGATTCTACAACCAATTTACAAGAGATGGAAGCCTGAGAAACATGCTGCTCAGAGTTGGTCCTTAGGCTAGCTTGAGCAAACCTGCAAATTAGTCAAAATGCAGAGTCTCAGGCCACAACCCAGGCCTACTGAATCAGAAACTTCATTTTAAGATGCCTAGGGGATTCAAGTGCATGTAAGTGAGAGAGGCACTTTGCTACAGGAAAAGTGACCTGGTTGCCTAAACAAATGGACTACAAGGAGAAAACAAGACAGAGTAGGAATCTACAGGTTGAAAAAGATTTAAAAACCACAGAAGAATGACAGCAGCAAGATGGTGGAACCCATCTTTCTTGGCTTTTTTCCCCCCCAGAGAAACACCAATTTGACAACTATTCCCAGATGAAAATGCCTTTATAAGAGCTCCAGAATCCAAGAGAAAGGTTACAGCACTTAGTGGAGCACAAAAACTGAGAAAAGCCACATTAAAGAGGGTAAGAAGAACAGCTTCACTTGGCATATGTCACCCCTCCCCCAGGGCATTGCAGTGCTGACAGAGATCCTGTTGGCCTGCAGTTTCTCCTATGGGGGGGAAGGAGAAAGCAAGGTAGAACCCCAGGTTCCCAAGCATTTTGGGTTGCTGCCTGAGAGGCCCACTTCTCTCTCACCTTGGCCAGAGCACTGGGGGAGCTGGCATGGCTGGATCACCTGGGGGCAGCTAGGAACAAGTAATAGGGGCAGGGGCTCACAGCAACGTGCAGATTTTGGTGGCAGACCCCACTCACCTGTAGACCCCCATGGCAGGCCCCACCCACCTGTGGACATTGGCAGCAGGCCCTGCCTGCAGATCCCAGCAGCCAACTATCCAGAATCTCTGGCTGAGCTAACTGGTGAAAGGTCTTTCCCTGATGAAGCCAGTCTGTAAAGACTGGAAGAGGTGACTTCTTAAAATGCACAGACACCAATACAAGGTCACAAGGATCATGAAGAATTAGGGAAACATGACACCACAAGACAAACCTAATACAACTCCGGTAACCAACCCTAAATAAATGGAGATCTATGAACTGCCTGACAAAGACTTCAAAATAATTGTCTTATAGAACCTCAGTGAACTACAATAGAACACGGACAACTGAACAAAATGAGGGGAACAATACAGGAACGAAGTGAGAGGTTTAATAAAGAAATATAAACCAGGCTGGCTAGTTAGCTCAATTTGTTAGAGCACAGCCTTATAAAACCAAGGTCATGGGTCCGTATCCCTGTACTGGCCAGCTGCAAAAAAAAAAAAAAAAATTCAATAGAGAGCTTTAACAGCAGATTAGATCAAGCAGAAGAAAGAACCAGTACACTCAAAGACAGGCCATATGAAATTAGCCAGCTACAGGAGCAAAAGGGGGAAAAAAATGAAAGAACACTTTTGGGACTTAAGGGACAACATTAGATGAAACAATATATGTGTTGTGGAAGTTCAAGAAGGAAGAGAGAGAAAAACCAGGAAGCTTGTTTAAAGAAGTAATGGCTAAAACTTCTCAAGTCTGGAGAGAGAAATGGACATCCAGATTCAAGAAGCCTAAAGGTCCCCAAATAGGTGTAACTTAAAGAGGTCTACACTGGGACACATTATAATTAAATTATCATAAGTCAAAGAGAAGTTTGAAAGCAGCAAGAGGAAAGCAACTCATTACATACGACACATTATAATTAAATTATCAAAAGTCAAAGAGAAGTTTGAAAGCAGCAAGAGGAAAGCAACTCATTACATACGACACATTATAATTAAATTATCAAAAGTCAAAGAGAAGTTTGAAAGCAGCAAGAGGAAAGCAACTCATTACATACAAGGGGACCCCCATCAGATAATCAGTGGATTTATCAGCAGAAGCCTTGCAGGCCAGGAGAGAGTGGGATAATATATTCAATGTAATGAAAGAAAAAAAACAAAAAACTGCCAGCCAATACTATACAAAACAAAACTGTCCTTTAGAAATGAAGAGATAGAGACTTTCCCAGATACACAAAACCTGGAGTTCATCACCTGCCTTAAAAAAAAAAAAAGCTAAAGGGAGTTTTACAAGTAGAGACAAAAAGTTCCTCGATAGCAACATGAAAGCATATGAAAGTATAAATCACACTGCTAAAGGTAAACATATAGACAAACATGGAATATTATAATACTGTAATGGCACATAAATCACTTTTAACCCAAGTATAAAAGTTAAAAGACAAAAGTATTAAGAATAACTATAATTACAAAAGGTTAATGAATATACAATATAAAAAGTAAAATCTGACAGCATAAAGGGGGGAACTGAGGGTTGCGATCCGTTGCCGGACACGGAAAAAAGACAAAAAATAAAAAAAAATAAAAAATAAAAAGTAAAATCTGACAGCATAAAGGGGGGAAGGGGAGTAAGTGTAGAGATTTTGTATGTGATTGAAATTGTTATCAGCTTGAAATAGACTTATAACTGAAAGATGTTCAATCCTAGCCTCATGGTAACTACAACAATAACAAAAACCTAGAGTAGATACATAGAAGATAAAGAGAAAAGAATCAAAGTCTATCACTGCAAGAAATCATCAAACCAAAAAGAAAGCAAGAGTGGAGACGAGGAACAAGAGAACTACAGAACACAGAAAACAGTCAGCAAAAAATGGCACACTAGTAAGTCCTTAACTATCAATAATTAAATGTAAATGAACTAAACTCCTTATGACACTGTATGTCGAAAGACACAGAGTGGCTGAATGGATTATTAGATAGACTCAACTATATGCAGTCTACAAGAGACTCACTTAGGCTTAAGGACACATGTAGACTGAAAAGAAGGGTTGGAAAAAGATATTCCATGCGATGGTAACCAAAAGAGCAGGAATGACTATACTTATATCAAACAAAATAGGCTTTAAGTCAAAAACTGGTATTAGAGAAAAAAAATTCAAATAAAATCAGGAATTAAAGAAGAAATATAACAGCCCTTAGGTGCCTAAAGTCAGTGTACAATGGCAGCTGACAAAGTCAGCCTTAAAAAGTCCTAGATCTGTCATATATTTTGTTATCAATGTATAATTTACATATCATAAAGTATACCCATTTTATGTATAGTTTGAGGATTGACAAATCTATACACCTAGGTAAGCAACAACACAAGATGTGGAACATTTTCATCACCCCAAAAGCTTCCTTGTGATTTTGTTATCAATGTATAATTTACATATCATAAAGTATACCCATTTTATGTATAGTTTGAGAATTGACAAATCTATACACCTAGGTAAGCAACAACACAAGATGTGGAACATTTTCATCACCCCAAAAGCTTCCTTGTGCCCCTTTTAGTTGATTCCTCCCTTCCCCAGCCACAGGCACACAGTGAGCTGATGTCTTACTGTGGCTTTGTTTGCTCGTATGGTGGGCAGACCTCTAAGATGGCTCCCAGTACCACCCTTCTGTTCACACCCTTGAGTGTGGGTTGAACTGGTGCCTTTATTCTATCCAGTGGAGTATAGGATGGGATGTCACTTCTGCAATTCAGTTACAAAAGGTTGCAACTTCCCTCTTTCAGACAATTGGCTTTTGTCTTGCATGCTTCGGAGGAGCAAGCTGCCGTGTCAGGAGCCTACGTAGCAAGGAACCAAAGAGGGCGGTGGCCAACAGCCAGTTGGAAACCGGCTCCTGACAACCACACAAGCAAGCATGGAGGTGGACCCTTCCCCATGGAGCCTTTGGGTGACTGCAGCCCCACTGTGCCTGGATGGCAATCTGTGAGAGGCCCCGCAGCAAAGGGCAGAGCTAAGCAGTGCCCAAGTCCTGACTTACAGGAATCATGAAATGGTAAGTGTGTATTTTAGGGTAGTTTGTTATTCAGCAACAGACAAGCAGTACAGCTGGTTCTGGAACTTCGTATTAATAATATAGTAGGTATTCTTTGGTGTCTGGATTCTTTCTCTTAGCATCATGTCTGTGTGGTTCATCCATGTTGTTGCCTGTATTACTAGTTTGTTCCTTTTCATTGCTGATTAGTACCATGGTGTGTCGCAGCCCCTCCAAAAATGTCCACATCCCAATCCCTGGGACCTGTTAATATGCTATGCTATTTGGCAAGGGTAATCAGAGTTGCAGATGAAATTATGGTCGCCAATCAGCTTACCTTGAGACCAGGCAATGACCCTGGGCTATACCCAGGCAGGCTCCTGTAATCACAAGTGTCCTTACAAATGGAAGAGGGAGGCAGGAGGGCCAAGAGTGATGCAGAGTGAGAAAGACTTGACTGGCTGCTGCTGGTGTGAAGATGGAAGGAAACCAAGGAATGTGGGAGGCTCTAGAAGCTGGAAAATGCAAGAAATGCATTCTCCCTTAGAGGCTCCAGAAAGGAATGCAGCCCTGACAACACCCAGATGTCAGCCTACTGAGACCTACTTTAGAATTCTAGCCTCCAGAACTGTAAGAGGATAAATGTGCATTGTTTTAAGCCACTCAGTTCATGGTAGTTTGTTACAGCAGCAGTCAAAATCTAATGCGTGTGGCATGGATAGACGGCATCTTGTTTATCCGTCTAGCTGCTGACAGACATGTGCGTTGTTTCTAGTTCTTGGCTGTTAGAAATAACTTTGGTGTGAACATTCCTGTGGTTTTTTTTGTACACTGTCTCTAAGACAGCCACTCTTTCTTCTAGGGGTGAAACAGACTGCTCATTTGCTGTTGTAATATATTTTTTATAGAGACTTCATTTTTTAGAGCAGTTTTAGAGTCACAGCAAGATTGAGCAGAAGGCATAGAGTCCCCTACACCCCCTGCCCCCACACTCGCACAGCCTCCCCCACAGAAGTGAGAGTGTGCATTTGTTACAGTCAATGAGCCTACGTTGACACATCGTTGTCACCCGGAGTCCACAGTTTACATGAGGTGGTTCACTCTTGGTGGTGTACATTCTGTGGGTTTGGAAGAATGTATAGTGACGTGTATCCACCAATACAGTATCATACAGAGTAGTTTCACTGCCCTACAACTTCCCTGTGCTCTGCCTGTTCATCCCTCTCTCCCCCCAACTCTTGGCAACAGTTGGTCCTTTTACTGTCCCCATAGTTCTGCCTTTTCCAGTGTCATATAGTTAGAATCATACAGTGTGTAACATGTTCAGATTGGCTTCTTTCACTTAGTATTATGTACTTAATATTCCTTCATGTCTTCTTATGGCTTGACAGCTCATATCCCTCTAGCACTGAGTAATATTCCATTGTATGGATGTATCACAGTATTCACCTGCAGAAGGACATCTTGGTTTCTTTCAAATTTTGGCAATTATGATCAAAGCTGCTATAATCATCTGTGTGCAGGTTTTTGTATGGACGTAGGTTTTCAACTCATTTGGGTAAATTCCAAAGAGCATGATTGCTGGGTCATATGATAAGACAATGTTTCAGTTTTGTAAGAAACTGCCAAATAGTCCTCCAAAGTGACTACCACTTTGCATTCCCACCAGCAATGAATGTGAGTTACTGTTGCTCCAAATCCAAATCATCAGCATTTGGTGGTGTCAATGTTTTGGATTTTGGCCATTCTAATAGATGCATAGTGGTATGTTATTGTTTTAATTTGCAATTTTCTGATATATGATGTTGAAATGCTTTCATATGCTTATTTGGCATATCTATATATCTTCTTTGGTGAGGTGTCTGTTAAGGTCTTTGGCCCATTTTTAATTAGGTTGTTTGGTTTTTTATTAAGTTTTAAGAGTTCTTTGTATATTTTGGATTAACAATCCCTTATCAGATATGTCTTTTGCAAATATTTTCTCCCAGTCTGTGGCTTGTCTTTTCATTCTCTTGACAGTGTCTTTTGCAGAGCAGAAATTTTTGATTTTAGAGAAATCCAGCTTATCAATTATTTTTTTCATGGATCATGCCTTTGGTGTTGTACCAAAAAAGTAATTACCACACCAAAGGTCATCTAGATTTTTCTCCTGTGTAATCTTCTAGGAGTTTTATAGTTTTGCATTTTATGTGTAGGCCTGTAATCCATTTTGAGGTAATTTTTGTGATGGGTGTAAGGTCTGTGTCTAGATTCAGTTTTTGGAATGTGGATGTCCAGTTGTTCCAGCACCATTGGCTGAAAAGTCTATCTTTTCTCCATTGTATTGCCTTTGTTCCTTTGCCAAAGATAGTTGACTGTACCTGTGTGGGTCTATTACTGAGCTCTCTATTCTTTTCCATTGATCTGTTTGACTGTTCTTTCACCAATTCCACACCGTCTTTGTTACTAGAGATTTGAAGTTTACTAAGTCTTGAAGTGGGATAGCATCAGTCCTCCAACTTTTTTTTTTGTTCTTCTTCACTGGTGTGTTGGCTATTCTGGGTCTTTTGCTTCTCCATATAAACTTTAGAATCATTTGTCAATACCCACAAAATAACTTGCTTGGATTTTGATTGATATCTTCACAATATTGACTCTTCCTATCCATAAACGTGGAATATCTCTGCACTTATTTAGCTCTTCTTTTATTTCATTAAAATTTTATAGTTTTCCTCATATATATGTTGTACATATTTTGTTAGATTTATACCTAAATACTTCATTTTTGGGGTGCTAATGTAAATGGTATTGTGTGTTTAATTTCAAATTCCACTTGTTCATTGCTGGTATATAGGAAGATGATTGACTTTGTATATTAATTTTGTATTCTTCAGTCTTGCTATAATCACTTCTTAGTTCTAAGAGTTTTTTGTTGATTGTTTCAAATTTTCTACATAGACAATCATGTCACCTGTGAACAAAGCTAGCCTACATAGACAATCATGTCATCTGTGAACAAAGCTAGTTTTATTTCTTGCTTCCTGATCTGTATGCATTTTATTTCCTTTTCTTGCCTTATTGCATTAGCTAGGACTTCCAGTGTAATGCTGAAAAGGAGTGGCAAGAGGGGACATCCATGTTGTGTTCCTGATCTCCATGGGAAAGCTTCTAGTTTTTTACCATTAAGTATGATGTTAGCTGTCGCTTTTTCTGTAGATGTTCTTTACCAAGTTGAGTAAATTCTCTTTTTTCCTAGCTTGCTGAGAGTTTTATGATGAGTGGGTGTTGAATTTTGTTCAATGCTTTTTATTGCATAAATCATATGATTTTTTTTTTCTTTAGCCTGTTGACATAACTGATTACATTAACTAATTTCCTAATGTTGAACCAGCCTTGAATACCTGGGATAAATTCCACTTGATTGTAGTGTATAATTCTTTTTATATATTGTTGGATTTAATTTTGCTAACATTTTGTTGAGGATTTTTGCATTTATGTTGATGAGAGATGTTGGTCTGTATTTTTCCTTTCCTGTAATGTCTGGTTTTGGTATTAGGGTCATGTTGGCCTCATAAAATGAGTTAGAAAGTATTCCCTCTGCTATCTTCTGAAAGAGATTGTAGAGAATTGGTGTAACTTCCTCCTTAAATGTTTTATAGAATTCACCAGTAAACACATCCAGGCTGGTGCTTTCTGTTTTGCAGGGTTATTATTGATTCAATTTTTAAATAGATATAGGCCTATTCAGATTTTCTATTGGTTTTATATTTTTTTAAACTGCATTTTGATTTTTGCTGAGAAAAAGGGGTTGAGTTCATGGGAGTTAAATGCACAAGGGCTGTGACTCTCCTGGAAACTGTTGTGCTCATGGGGACGGCTTGGCTATCAGAGTGGCTTTGTTGGCTGAAGACAAGATGCTGGATGTCACCTCCAGCATTCTGCTCTAAGGTAGGGGTGTGTGTTCATGCATGTGTTGGGGGAGGGGCCTGTCCTCACATCAGGTTCTCTGGAAATCGAGGAGGCTTCCTACCTCTCCCAAGCTCATCTCTCTGTGTGTCTGTGCCACCTCCTAGCTTTCCAGGGAACACAGTCTTGCCTGAGAACTGGTGGTTTCACATCATTCTGGAGACTCCCAGCCATGCTGGCTGATGGAACCTAACACGACTGTCCATGGGACGCTGCAGCTTCGGCTGGCTCCCACCTCTGAGCCTCTGCAGTTACTGTTCCCTCTGTCTGGAGCCCTCCCCCAGGTCTCCCTGTGGCTGGCTTTCTACCCATCCCTCAGGAAGTTCCTGGATCACATGGTGCTTCCTCCTGGAAGCCTTCCCGGGCCCCTCCCATCTGATGTCGCCCTTTCTCAGTTCCTGCACTTTATCTTCCTTCTAGCTTATGTCAGTATCTACAAGTGAAATCTGCAGGCCTGTTTGTTGTGTCTGCTGCTGTTGAAAGTCAGCTCCATGAGCACAGGGCTCAAACCACGCCTGACCCAGAATGGATGCTCAGTGTTTGGGGAGGGGGCAATGACCTCCTGCCCTGCCCAGCCCAGTCCTCCTGCAGAGGGGGACTGAATATGGCTGGTGGCCACACCCAGCAAGAGGGACCATAAGAGCCTCAGCTGGGCTCCAGGTGAGAGCTGGGCAGCCACCCACCTTCACCTGCTGCCCCTCTGGCTGGACCCCGGGGGCCTTGGCCATCTTGCCATCCTGAACAAGCCCAGACACCTCCCTCCTCCAGCCCTTTCTGACTCCTGCTGCACTGTTCCAGTCCTCTCCTTGGAGGCCCCAGCCTGTGGGTAGCACTGACCCTGGCACGTCCTCCTGCCCCTACAGTGCTGCTAAGCAAGGGAGGGGGCTGTGCTTCACAGCAGCCTGGATCTTAGCTCCGGCCCCCCTTAGCTCTGTGTGGTGAACAGCTGGCACTTCCTCAGTGGCCTATGAAATGTTATGAAGATGCAGGTTTCAGCCTCTTCCAAGCTCTGCCAGGGAACCTGGGGTCAGGGTCACTGTGGATCCCCAACCCACCCCTGCAGGACCTCCAGGCCTCCAAGGAGCCTGGCCTCGCAGACACACCTGGCTGGGAGGTCCGTGGAGACTCCTAGCTCTGGCCACAGGCTGCTCCGGGGTGGAGATGGGACAGCCTCTGGCTCCTCAGCCCTACCCCACCTGAGCTCCCCTGCCCACAGGGGCCTGCAAAGGGAGGTTCAAATGGTGCTTTCTAGAAAACCAGGGCCAGGCCAGGGCCAGGGCCATGGTCAAGGTGGGAAGTCACACAGCCCAAGTCCCAGTGCTGTGGGGGTCCCAGGATGACAGCCAGTGGGGGGGCCTGGGCCCCCCCCCCCACCAGCGTGGGACCTACATGCGGATCTGGGTGTTTTTCAGGCTGAGGTTCAGCTCTTCCAAGGTCTCCTCCATCTCCTGGGTGTTCTGGATCAGTGACAGGTTCTGCTCCTCCAGCTGCGTGAAGACTTCCAGGAGCTGCTGGGGCTCGGTGAAGTACAGCTGTAGCTCCTACAGCCCAACGGGACGGGACGGCGGGGTGTGGGCAGGGGCAGTCAAGAGGCTGGACAGGGGAGGGGTGAGGGGAGAGCAAGGAGGGGGGCAGGGAGGGCCAGGTGGACCCGGTAGCGGAGCCAGCTGGAGAGGGCAGCTCCGGCAGCCCAGCCCACTGCCCAATCACTGACCTCCCCGTCACTGTCAGGGTCTTCTTGCGCAGGCAGGAGAGCAGAGCTGGACCTGCGAAGAGACGGCGCATCAGGGCTCCCAGGGCCAGCCTGGGCAGGATGAGAGCAGGCACAGAGGTTGCAGGCATCTCCCCAATCCCTCCTCTCCTGTGCCCACTCCACACGCTGCCTTGAAGGTGGCACCAGGGTCCTCATGGTCCACCCAGCTGTCACAAAGCAGGGGATAGTTTCAAAATTCAGTCAGCTCACCTCCAGTTAGAATAAAACTGGCCTCCTCTCTGGCCTGTGGGGGTGTGGCCCTCGCCTCCTGCAGGCCACCCCCGGGGTGCTCAGCTGCTGCCCTGTGCGCTCCTTCCGCGCTCTCTAGGTGCTGACCCTACGTCACGGCCTTCACACCTGCTGCTCCCACGCCAGGGCTGCCCCGCCCCGCTGACTCCATAGCCCAGCTCACCGCTGCCATAGGACACTCAGACCTTCTCTAAGTGACCCTGAGCAGCACCTGACAGAGGGGTGCCAAAAAGGCTGCATGGGCTTTGAGCGCTCAGTTTGGGGTCCTGGAAGACCCTACCTCCACTGACTTCCAAACCCACTTTCATTGGTTCCCAGCAGGCCTCCAACCCAGGGGTGGGTGGGGCTGACCCACCACCAGGCACCCCAGGAACCTAGGCTGGTGCCTTGGAGACACCAGGCCCTGACCCCCATGAAGTGGAGAGGCACGGGTGCAAGGCCCTGTGGGAGACCTGACAGGGCACCCAAGAGGGGCTGTGACCATGACAACATCACTCACCAGGCTGGGGCCTCACACTGCACACTTGTGGGTCCACATTTCACAAGTGACGAATGAGAGCCAGCCACCTGCCCAATGTCACCTGCAAGGCACTGCTGGCCCATAAATGCCTTTGAGACTCCACCCTCCAGATGGATGCAGCTTGGGCAGAGGCACCTGGCCTGGTGATTGGGGAATGGGCTGGACTTCAAGCCCCATTTGCCCTCTCTGCTGAGTGACCTGTGTGGCTTACAACCTGCGCAGCTGTACTCAGCAGCCCTGGTCACCTGGCTTATAGATGGAGGGGCCAGGATTCAAACCCAGGACAGCATTGAGTCCAGACCTCTGCTCTCAGTGATTCTGCCAATGCATGGCCCACGCAATGGTGGGAGCTCCAAGGCTGAGGGGCAGCGCTGCACTGATGGTGGCCAGTCTTCTTGGCAAGGTAAGGCCATGATGTGTAAAGAGGAAAACGAGCTTGGAAATTAGAATGTTTGGGTCCTCTTCCAGCTCAAGAAGCATCAGGTTGGAACATGGGAAGGTCGGGAACAATTGTGAAATTAAGTTTGGCCTAAAAGTTCTTTAGACATGGTGAACTGAAACTAACTGGACGTGCAAGCAGACTGTAACTTACTCTTGTAACAAGTAGCTGAGTCTCAACCACTCACAGGCAGCCAGCTGTTCAAACTGTGTTCAAGTAAGACAAATGCCCAACTGTCACCGGTCCAGCTGTTTCTGTCCCTCACTTCTGTTTTCTGTATCTCACTTTCTCTTTTCTTTCTATTAATCTTAGCTGACCATGCTACTCTGAGCTTAGTCTGGTTCTGGCAGCTGTCTGATTCACTAATGATTCTTTGCTCAATTAAACTCTGTTAAATTTGTCTAAAGTTTTTATTTTAACATGCCCATAGGGGTGTGGAGCTCAGGAAGAGGTGGGGGACAGAGCCACAGGAACGGTCCAGGCAGTTGAAGAGAAGGGCTGACAGAGGGTGGAACATGAAAGGGGTAAGGTGCCAGCAGGTGGGGGGAGGACGCAGGAGAGACCCTCCCCCACCACCCCCAGCCCTTAACAAGCTGGGAAACCATACAGATTCCAGGAGAAAACCCAGGAGAATATTTTAGTGCCTTTGGGGTTGGCAACAATTTCTTTTTTAAATTTTTAGAAGTTTTTAATTGATACACAATAATTATACATATTTTGGGGTACAGAGTAATGTTTTGATACATGTATACAATGTGTGATGTTCAAACCAGGCTGATTAGCATATTCATCACCACAAACATTTGTCATTCCTTTGTGATGAAACATTTGAACTCCTCTCTTCTAGCCATTTGAAAACATACAATAAGTTACTGTTAATTATCGATACTTAGCACTACTATTGAATAGTAGAACCTATTTTTCCGACCTAGATATAATTCTGTGTCCATTAATCAACCTCTCAACAATTTCTTCAGCACAGCACAAAATGCACCAATCATGAAGGAAGAGGTTGGTAAACTGGACCTCATTAAAGTGAAGAGTCCCTGTTCCTCAAAAGACAGTTATTAAAAGAGCAACAAGAAGATGTCTGTACTACACTCATCACAGAAGGCTGCACCCGGAATACACAGAACTAGCAGAGAACCACAAGAAACAGGCCAACAAAAATGTATGGAAATTGGATACTTCACAGGGTGGATATCTGAATGGCTAACAAATATGGAATGTGCTCATATTATCTGGAAAATGTCATTAAAACCACAGGAGACACCACTCCACCCTGTAGTAATCCTGTCTTGCATTTCCTGTGTTCTGACGTCAGTCCGTTCCTACGGATAGCAGAGGAGCCAGCCCGGAGCACCTTTCAAATGCAAACCAACCTATCTAGTGTCCACACCAACCACCTCCTCTGTGGGCCTCTCACACTGTGCACCACTGTCTTCCTGCTCCAACCACCCCAGAGCCCAGGAACAGACAACGGGGACAGCCCTGTACCCCAGGGCCCTGAAATTATGAATCAGTCCTAAGCATGCTTGTCCCACCTCCTGTGTCCCTCCACTGGAAACCACACTAAAGGCTCTTGTCCACAGTTCTCCTCGACCTGCGCTCACCCGTGTGGCCTGTGTGGCTGCTGTGCCCTTCTCTTGGGAGCTGTGACACATGTCCTCTCAGTGGCAGTTGTCTCCGTTCTCTTGGCCTTACTATTCCTGGGTACCACCAGGGAGCACTTCCCACCAGGCCAAGCCCCTCCGGCCGCCCAGGCCCACTCACCGCTGAGATTCCAGAATGCTGGGCTGGCTGCCCTGGCTGCTGTAGTGAGAGATGCTCATGCTGGACAGGATGTGCCCCACCCGGAGCGCCTGCAGAAGCTTCGCGGGCTTCTTTGTGCCCTGGTCCTCTGGAGGAAGCAGATGAACAGTTTCCGAGTGCCTGGTCTGGGGTGCGGGGCCCCCTCCAACCTGCGACAGGCAGATACCTCTGGCCCATGGGGAGCCCATCTTGCCCTTGATCGCTGGTCCTGCAGGAAGCAAAGCATGAGTCCCAGAAGGCCTCTGCTGGAACCAAGCTTCGGGCGATGCTACTCACCTCCTCAGCCTCAGCAGGAGGGAGGTGCTTGGGAGGAAAGCCCCTGGGTTTGAGCTGAGAGCTGGCCCCGTACCCCAAGTGAACCCTTGGCTGAGCCATGTGGGTGGCTAACGGGCATCTACTGCCCTGTGCAGAGCCCAGCTGGGCCGTGAAAGGTATGGAAGGGGCCAGCCTGTGGCCCGAGGCCTGCAGGGCCCCTGACAGCTGGGCATGGGATCTCAGAAGGCCACTGGCAAAGCCTGCCCTTGGGACCTGCATCCCCTTTTCTGCTACCTTTGTCCCCTGACATGGAGGAAATACTGCTTTTTTTGCGAGCCCTGGAAACCTCCTTGGCCTTTCTAAGAGCCAAGCGCTTCTTCTCTTGTTCTTCAAACCACTCCTTGGGTGACACCTTGTACAGGAAATCCTTGTAGATCTTGTAATGCTGCAGTGTGTCTTCAAATTTGGAGATATCACTAGGCCCGGCAAGGAGAAGGTGGAGTCAGGCTCCACCATGACAAGGCCCCCAGCTGGCCCCTCCCTCCACCCTGGCCAACCCTGGGTGGGCTCCTCGTTCTTCTGGAGAACAGGCACAGGAGTGCCATGTGCCGGGTTCAAGTGCCCATCCTGCTGGGACCAGAGTTACAGCCTGCAACTTGCAGGTTCCTCTTTACCCTGGACACTCTGTCCACCCCCATCTCAGGCTGGAGCCCAGCGAGCCTTTGAGCCACACCAGCTCTGCCTCTCGGTGACGTGGCCTCTGAGCAAGTCACTGACTCCCTCTTGGCTTCAGTATCCCCCTTTCTGTAAAATGGGCAACAGCCTCTGAGGGACCTTTGAGTCCCTTTAAGTGCCTGGGAGGTAAAGCAATGAGGTTTTCATGGTGCTAGGCTCCCTGTGGCTACCTGTAAAGTGACAGAGACAAGGGGATGTGGCCACATGCCCTCTGGCCTCACCTTTTTTTTTTTTCTTTTTTGGCAGTTGGCCGCTACAGGGATCCGAACTCTTGACCTTGGAGTTATAACACCAAGTTCTAACCAAGTGAACTAACCAGCCAGCCCTGACCTCACCTTTTGATATTCATGATCTGGACAGTGAGGTCCCGGATCTCAATAATCTTCTCCATCCTGGCTTTGGTCTCCTTCTCAGCCCTGGTGGGGAGGGGGCGGGGGCCAATCAGAGACTGTTAAAGAGGAGCATGCCCACTGCACTCTGGCCAGGGGCTGGGTGAGGCTCCAACTACCTCGGGGGCAGGTCCCTAGTCCCCCCTCCCCACCTCCTCCGGGGGAGCTGTGGGAGCTGGGTGGGACCTGGCCAAGGTGTGGGCAGGAGGGTCGGTGTGCACTGGGGACACTGGGGCCTGCAGCCTCACGCTGTCATGGCCTGCACGGAGCTGTGGTCATTCTCCCTGAGGAACTTGTCAAACAAGGCAGAGTCCCTCTCCAGGGACTTCTCGGCTCGCTCCAGCCTGGCCTCCTCCTCAGTGGCCAGCACCTCCAGCCGATGGACCTCACTCCGCTTCATCTCCAGGGCATACTGAGGGCAGCAGAGTGGCAGTCACGGTGCTTGGCCCAGGCCAGATCCCCAGCGGGCGTCCCTCACGTGGGGTGTGGCTGGGCCTACCTGGATGAGGAACATCTGTCGCTTCTGCTCGATGTAGCTGCTCATGCTGTCTGGCTCCACCTTCTTTTCTGCAGCGGGAGGAGGGAGGCAAGTGGGGCTAGAGGCCCAGGCCCATGGCCGAGCACAGGTACTTGAGCCTGCAGAGGAGCCCGTGCTCTGCTGCGTGCGACGCCCAGGTTATCACAGGGACACTGGGGCAGTGCTCCCACCTGTCTCCAGCAAAAGGAGAGGAGGCCTCCCCGATACTTTACATCCTCTAGGCTGGAGTCAGGCTGGGTGGGAAGTCCTTACTGTGTCTTGGGCCTCTGTTGCTGCAGTGCCCTTCTCGCTGGGCATGAGGCTCTGGACACCCACACCCTGGAAATTTCACCCAGCTAGACTTAATAATGAAAGGCTTAGTAGCCAGGACCTGAATGGAAGTGGAGAAAGAAAATGGGGTGCCATGATTTCTGCTTAGGGCACCCAAAGCCCCCAGAGCCCTCTTTGGGCAGCGGCTAAGTCTGTGCTGCCAGGGTTTAATCAGGCAGGAGGAACTGAGGTGGCATCTGGATGACCTTCTGGAATGCAAGCAGGGTGGTGACAAAGTTGGGGCCAGGGACCACAAAGCCTCTTTCCCTGGCCTTTCCGGAAAGAAACCTCTACGTGCTCCCTTACTTTGGAGCGCCCAGGAGTTGTGGAAAAGACCTTGAAACAGTGTGGCTCTCTAGCCTTGTCCCAAATCCCTTCCTTTCCAGAAGATCCTGGTGTGGCTGGCCTGTGTGACTGCCCCTCTAGAGTCGAGACAATGAGGAGCCTCCCCCATCCAGATACCACCTGCCTCTGCCTGGTCTTAGGAACCAGGGTGGAGGCAGGAACGAAACATGCTCAGCAAACAACACGTCTGTGCACTCGGGGTTCCTACCAAGTAACCAGCACCCAAGTAGAGGCAGGGACCTTGCACGTGTTACGTCCACACTTAGTACACCTGCAGTCCCACTGTGCTCTGGGACTCTCTGACCCCAACTGTGTCTTCCTAACTTTGTGATACATATGTTTTTAACTGGATTCGTAGAATATCAACACATGCCCAGTCCTTACGATTTTCTACTGGTAATAAAAATAAGCTCACACAACATCCATATTCCTTCTTATTACGTTCAGTGCATTAACACAGGTAATCCCCACAACCCATGAGGTTGGTTCTGTTAACAGCTGGGAGAGGAAACGGGTGCAAAGGGGTCAAGTAACTTGACCATGACCACGAAGCCACAAGTACTAGAGCTGCTACCAGAACCAGGAAATCAGGTTCCAGACCCATGCTCTTCAGGCCGAGCTGGCCGTCTGGCCGTCTACACTGCACGCTGTGTCCCCTGCGGAGCCTCAGCACCCACAGTGCACAGCGGTGGTCCCCTTATCGCTGGGTTGAGCTCCAAGACACCCGGGGGACGCCTGAATCCACAGGTACTGCCAAACCCTGTGTACACTATGTTTGTTCCCGTACACGCATATCTATAACCAAGTTTGATTTATGAACAGGGCATAGTGAGAGATTAACAGGGACAACTGGTCGTGAAATAGAACGACGTAACAGTACACTGTAACTAAAGCTAGGTGACTGGGGCCAGCTTCTCTCGCTCAGAGTATGTACTGTACTCACCCATTTTCGGACCGCGGTTGACCACAGGGCCCTGAAACCCCGGACAGGGAACCCAGGGATGGGGATGTGTGTGGGGTGCTGTGGTGCGAGGCTCTCGGATGTGCCACCTGGAGCCGCCCCTGTGACAGTGCGCGCTGGGGTCGCGCACAGTGAAGCCCACCCTCTGGACCGGGCCGCCCTCTGCGCCGAGGATGTCATCTTCTCGTGCACGCGCAGCGTCTTCCTCTGCTCCCGCTCCTGGGGGGTCAGGCCGGGTCGGGCGGGGCCGGGTCCCCTCCCCCTGCTCGCCCCTGGGGACTCCGCGGAGGATGCGACGGGCAGGGTCACGCGGCAGAGCGCTCGGTGCTCCGCGGAGACGATGCGTCATTTTATCTGAAAGTCACACCTGAGTGCCCTGTATTCTGATTCGGGAAACACGACAAACGGAGGTGGGGGAAACTAGATCTGCTGAGTTTCCAGAAGAAACTCGAGGTCCGGAGTCTGATCTGCAAGTGCTGCTGTGTCGGCCGCCTGGGGCCGCTGGTGTCCCCAATGCCACCTCTTCCCCACCCTGCTTCTGCCCCCTGCGCTGGGGGGGTCCCCGTCACTGCCCAGCCCTCCTCAGGAGGGGGTCCCCGGACGGCAAAGGGGGGGGCTCCACCCCCTCCACCCCAGCCCCCCACCCTGAATCAAGGGCAGATCCTGCTGTCCAGATTCTGAGGCTGGGACATCCCCTGCCAGTCCCCACCCCTCCTGCCCCTCTGTATTGGCCCTTCACATAAGTCTCATTTGGATTCTCTGGGACACTTCTATTTCCTGCTGGGCCCTGTCAGGTGCAACCAATGACTCAACATCTGAGAACCCTGCAGGAGGCAGCCCCAGGCCACCAGTTTGCATCTCCTGTGTGACATGAGTCAGAAAACGTCACCAACTAGAATCCCAGAGGCAGGTCTGTCTTTAGAACACAACAGGTAGGTGCTTGCATCAGAGTGAAGTTGCATCAGAGTGAGGTTGGGGGGACTGTGGTGGGGTGGGGGAGGGCGTGAGGTTGGGGGGACTGAGGTGGGATTCTGCTCTGAGGAATCTCAGAGATGCTGAGCTCTTATGCTGAGTCCTCAGTGAGGTGAGACAGCGGCTGCTTGGTCAGCCAGGAAAGAGGCTGGGGTGGCTCTGCCTTGCACTGTTGGTGCCTGTGCTTGCTCAGGCTGTGCTGGGGGCTGTGGGGACGAGTGGGCTGTCCTCACCTCTGGGCATGGCTCTCAGGGTGGGAAAGCAAGAGGGACCGTGCTGGGGTGCAGACAAGCAAGTCCATGGTGTTGGCGCGGCCCCGGACTCCCAGGCCCTGCCAAGGGGCAGGTGTGTGCATGCCCGTGTGCCCGTGTGCACCTCTGTGTGCATATCTGACCTCCAGGGTTCCAACGAGAGGGGACCACAAAAAGCCGGAGTGGTCAAGGGGTTCCCTGAGGGAAAGGAGAGGACCCATGAGGTCTGAGATGGGCCTTGAGGGACAAGGAGAATATTGGCAGATGGCATTTCATGCAGGGACAGTGGAAGTGGCAGTGTGGTGGCCAAGGCTGCGGCCACAACAGCCCTAGGAGCCCACCTGACCAACGCCCAGGAACTGTGGTGAGGGGTCTGGGTATGATGCGTGGGGCAGGTCAGAGACAGGCAGGGTTTTCCTGTTGATTTTCTAGGCAGTGGTGAGCCGGCGAGTACTCTGGAGTGAGAGTGTCCCGAAGAAAGTGCGCTTCTGAGAAGAGCAGCAGGGCCACTGTCTGCTGCGAGAGGGAGTGCTGGGGCAGGGAGGCTGCGTGGAGGGGCTGGACTCTGTCCAGAATACTCACTGAGAGAGCCTCATTCCGCTCCTGATCTCCAAGCAAGAAGAAATCCACATCCCCAGATAGGTGGAAAGGATTAGCTGAAGGCTTGGGACTGATCACAGACCCTGGAGAGGGAGACACTTTGTTGCAGAGAGGAGCCAGCTCTCCCAGGGGGAGGGCTAGTGCCCTCCTAGGCCAACACGTGACAGCACAAGTGAGTGGCAAATGTGCTCTTGGATCCAGCCATGTCTGAAGTCCACCCTGGACATTCTGGCTCCATAAAGTCACCTCTGTGGATCAACCTAGTTTGAGTTGGGCTTCTGTACCTGGCAAGTAAAAGAGACCTCATGAACACAGCCCCTCCTGTGTCTGAAGCATCGGCCCTCTGTCATCTCTCAGTTAAAGTCTCAGGAAGCTCCCCTTCACAGAGGAGGAGGCCAGAGCCTGCCGTCTGTCAGTGATGGAGCACAGGGACACTGAGCAGTGCCCTTTGCTGCACGTGCTGGGCATTCTAGGGGAAGGCTGGGCTGGGGGCAGGCCAATGCAATGTGCTGGAGGCCAGGGGAGGAGGCAGGAATCCAGGAGGGACCAGAGGTGGGGAGAGGGGCTCATGCAGGTTTCCCACTCTTAATGTCCATGACTTTCTTTAGTTCAAAGAGAGAGATTCTAGAACAGATGCCAAAGGGCCTGTGTGAGCCTGCAGTGGCCAGGAAGTCAGATGGAGAGGCCCACTGAGCCTCCCCCACCATGCCAGCCCCAGCCCCCAGATGTGTTACAAAATAAATGTAAACACCTAGGACAGCTCTGGAAAACAAGAAGGGTGACTCTGGAGTAGCAGCAGTTGCTAGAGAGCTCTGGGAGGGGAGGCAGGGGGATGGGTCAGGGAGGGTGTGGTCCGCCACAGCTGGAGACAGGAGGGCACGGAGGTGGGGGTGACAGCTGGAGAGGGGACCCCCGAGGCCGGGCCGTCCCCCTGCTCCTGGACAGCAACCCAGGGCAGAGGCCTTGGCCCTAAGTTTAGAACAGTGGGGACTGGTGCCTGGGTCAGAGGGGTGGGGAAATAAGAGTCTTCATGTTCCCAAACTGGCCACTAGCCCACATGGGCTGCACATCGCAGGCCTGTCACACAAACAAATCGATAGCTCGCAAGCACTGAGCACTTACTACGGGCCAGACCAGGGATTTTACATGACTTACTGTTCATAACACGCTAGGAATGAGGATGATTGTCATCCCCATTTTACTAGCAGGGAAACTGAGTCACAGAGTGGTAAGAAACTCTCCCAAGGTCCCACAGCTATTAAGTAGCTGTGAGAAGACAGGCTTCAGAAAACAAATGGTATTCACAGCCAGGGAGTTAACACTAATGTGAAGACTAGCCCAGACCAAGAATGACAATCATTTGAAGGAAATCGTTCCAAATGCAATGTTGGCTGACCATTTATAAACTGATCCACGTAACGCATCCCATTAACAGAATGAAGGAGAAAATTATGTAGTCACTTCAATAGATGCAATAAGAATATCTGATAAAATTCAAAACTTATATTTGACTTAAACTGGTAGCAACTGAGGAATACCAGGGAACCTCCCCAGTCTGATAAAGAGCATTGTGGGGCTGAGCAATGGCCCCGGGCTGTGAATATATTACCTCACTGGTGAAGGGGACTGTGCCTGCCCCTGTGCCTGGAGAGATTGTTCTGGATTACTCGGGTGGGCCCAGCCTAGTCACAGGGGTCCCTCAGCAGGGAGGCAGGAGGGTCACAGAGAGCAGAGATGAGTTGAGGAAGCAGAGGCTGCAGGGGTGTGGGGTGAATTTGTGGACGCTGCCATGTGGACCCTGGAGGAGGAAGGCAGAGGCCGGGAGCCTGACCCTCCCGTGCAGCATCTAGAGAGAACGCAGCTCTGCCAACACCTCGATTTTAGTCCTGAAGACCCATTTTGGACATGTGACCTACAGAGCTGTAAGATGATGCATTCATGGTCTTTTAAGCCACTGAGTCTGTGGTGATTTTCTACAGCAGCAATAGGAAACAAATGCTTGTATCTACGAGAAGGCTACAGGTGAAATATTGATTGTTTCCCGCCAGGATCAGATCAGGAGAAGGCGGGGATGTCTGCTTAACGTTTCTGTTCAACGTTGTAATGAGGGGAAATGAAAGAAAAAGAAATAAAAGGGATAAGGATCTCAAAGGAAGAAAAATAATGTCATCCAAGGTGACATGATTGTACAATAGAAGACCCAAAAGAATCTACGACAAAATGGTTATGATTAGGTCTATCAGACGTGATTTGTGGATCTTACTGTGAAATTAAAACAAATCTGTAGAAGATACAATGAAAGGATAAGTTCATGACCTTGGAAGTCAGCAAAGAGTTTCAAAACAGGACCAAAAAGCAATAACCATAAGGAAATGAATGAACAACATTAAAATTAGGAACTTTTGTTCATTAAAAGGCACCCTCAGAGAGTAAAGGGCAGGCCCAGCAGTGGGAGGAGATATTTGCAGGACTTAGAACTGGCAAAAAACTTGAACACAGTGAAGAGCTCCTAAAAATCATTAAAATGAAAAGACGACCCAACAGAAGAGTGGGCAGAAGACAGGAACAGACACTTCACAACACAGACTCATCGAATGGCCCATGAACACATGCAAAGGTAATCACCCTCCTTGGTGACCTGGGAATAGAAGATACTAACACATATGCAAAGGACTAGGTAACGTTAAAAGGCGTGACAATGTTTCAAGTGTTGGCAAAGACATGGCGCAACCGGACTCTTATGCCTATTGTGGGACTGTGAATTTGTACATTTGCCCTGGAAAACTGTTCATTTATCTACTAAAGTTAAACACACAATGAGCAATTCCACCCCTGGGTGTACACCCAGGAGAAGTGAGTGCTTATGTCCCCAAAATGACATGCACAAGAATGTTCATAGCAGTATTCTGTTAACAGATGCAAACTGGAGACAACCCGAATTCTCATCAACTACAGAAAGAATAAATAGATTGTTGACATCTGCACGCAAAATGACATGCACAAGAATGTTCATAGCAGTATTCTGTTAACAGATGCAAACTGGAGACAATCCGAATTCTCATCAACTACAGAAAGAATAAATAGATTGTTGACATCTGCACGTGACAGAATATACACAGCAACAAGAAAGAAGGGACTGCAGCCAGGTGCAACAGTGTGGATACATCTCACAGACAATGTTCAGTGACAGAGGCCAGAGCCAAAAGAGCAGAGAGTGTGTGACTCCACTTACAGGAGGCAGCTGTCTCTAGGGAGATGGAAACTTCTAGATCTTCATGGGGTGGAGGTCGCACAGTGGTATGTATTTGTCAAAACTTACCAAAGTGTATACTTAAGATCCGTGCACTTCACTGTATATGAATCATGCCCCGGTGAAGAAACCAAACCAGACCCAAACTTGTCCCCTTAGCCTAACAGCCGATGCAGGTGTCGCTGGGGAGGAGAGAGTACTGTTGTGAGCGGCTGTCATGAACGTCTGTGGCGGAGGGTCAGGCGTGTGCCACCTGAAACCACCAGTCCACGGCAGCATCGCCTCAGCCCACCCAGGAGGCGCACTGGTGACAGAGCGGAACAGACAGACACACAGAGACAGCCGCGCTCTGCAGGAGGAACCAGAGGCGGGGAGCGCGAGAGGCGGGCAGCGCCCGGGGCTGCAGAGAGACCAGAGCTGTTCGGTTCTCAGCGGAAGCCCGAGCAGGGCACAGCTTCTATAGGAGACACTCCCGAGATGACAGCGTGAATGTGGGGACGAGCTGGCCCACTGTCAGGCGTGAGGACAGCACCGTGGCCTGGGAAGGAAACGTCCCTACTGAAAAGTGCACACTGAGGTACACAGGGACGAAAGGACAAGCTGGATTTTACTTTAAGATATCCTGGCAAAGACAAACAAAAGAGAAAAAGAAAAAGAAAAAGGAAAAGGACAGATGAAGTAAATGTAAAATCTTGTCACGGTCGAATCTGGTGATGGGCCTGTGAGGCTCACTGGCTTTAGTCACCACTTCTGGGCAGGTTGGACTTTTTATAATTATAAAAAGGGAGGAGACAGGGTAGGGGGAGGGTCGGGATGGGCCCAGCTGGTGAAGAACAGACTTGGACAACAGCTGAGAGGTGCCAACCACTGCAGAGGGACCAGACGGCCTGTAAGTCTGGGGACAGAGCCGGAGATAGGACGAGTCCAGGGCGGCCACGTGTGGAGCCACACTGCAGGGGCCAAGAGTGTGTGGCACACGCGGCCGGCTGCCTGTGCTTCTTCCCTGACAGGTGGCATCAGTGTGCCTGGCTCAAAGCCTCCTTGTAGATACTGATGGGCACATGACGGATCTTGGCCCGTCAAACGTGGGCAGAAACTGCTGCCTGGGCTTTCGGAAAGAGCCCTTTCCCAGGAGGGGTGAGTTGGCTGTGGGTAGTCTGGCCCTCCACTTTGCTCCTCTCCCTGACTGGACTCCGGGGTGACCAGGCTGGAGCTGCAGCAGCCACGTCGCAACCACAAGGTGACCTTGCAGTGAAAGCTCTAGGCTCTTCCTGGTGGAGCAGAAAGGCTTGGGACTTGCCCACACGGAGGATGTCACGGAGCTGCCGTTTGTGGAGTCTCGGGGAGCCCTGGGCTGCCTCCCACATTTCCCACGACTGGAGGGAAAATAAATCCTGCTTTGTTTATGTTTTTGGTATTTCAGTTCTCCAGAACCCAATTCCTAACAGAAACAGAAGCATCTCCCTCTGCCCTTAGCGCTAGAGACCAGGCCGGAGGGCATCGAGGGGCAGAGGGAGAGGGTCCATCTCCTACCAACTCGGACTTCAGCTCCCAGCCCGAGGGTTACCTCTGTCTTTCTTTGCTGGTTTCTCCAGCCTTTCTTCAGTGATCGAAGAACTGTTGTTCATGGATTCCAGACTGTTCTCTGGGGAGACACAAAAGTGAAGGCCACAGCAGTGACTCACCTGGCCTGTGAGAGCTGTGGACACAGCACGGCGGGCACACTCCAGCCTCAGCCTCCTCCCCTGCCTGCTGAGCAGGCTGGTGAGTCACTCGGCATCTCCGAGCCTCAGTTTCCACATCTGAGCTGACCGTATGACTTTGTGGAGCACATTGAGGACTGCGGAAGCAGCCCTGCAAGTCCCTCACACACACAGCTAGTGTCCTGTGCATCCCTTTTGCATCCTTCAGTTTGTTCCCTAAGAGCAGCGTTTTACAGATGAACACACCGAGACTCAGGGGCCAGAGACCCCAAGCCTTCTGACTCCCTGCTCAGCCAGGGCCTTTGCCTCCCGGGGCATCCCTCAGGGCTCCCGCCCCTCCCCTGTGAGAAGTGGCTCTGCCACTCCTGGCCCTTCTGACCAGTCTGGGAAGTCAGAGGTAGGCTGGCCCAGCAGCCAGGGTCCCCTTTCCTCTCCAGAGGCCACAAGTCTCTCACCCCAGATGGGATCCTCAATACTGCCTTTCTTTAGGTGACATGTCAACACGGGGTCCCCACTGCCTTGTTGTTTTCTTCAACTGATACCCCCAGGGAGGGAGACGTGTGGCCTGACCCTTCCTCCAACCCAACCCAGGAACCATTTGGAGCTTGGAGACCCCGGCCCATGCCAGCAAGGTGGGGTTGCCAGGGTGCCTGGAGGTGTCCTCTGGTGGGCTGCTCAGGGAGCTGGTCCTCTTGGGGCAGGAAGAGGGAGGGTGAACATGGTGCTAGAGTGACCTGGGACCATAACCATGGAAAGGGAAGGCAGGGTCTGGGGGGTAGGGATGTCCTGAGCAGATGGGTGATGTGGCGACAGAGGAGCGAGGTGGCTCTGAAGGCGCTCTGTGGGACAGGCTGGGGGGGTGGGCCTGGGGCTGGAACCCGAAAGTCTTCAGGGCCACACAGAACATGTAACGTACAGGGGGAGGAGGGACAGGCCGTAGGGAGCGGTGAGGCCTGTGGAGAACTCAGGAGTTCAAGCTGCCAAATTATTATTCTACCTATCGTTTTTAATGGGTATATGGTTCAATTTCCAAGTAGTAAAATCTGATTAACCTTATCATAGAAATCAAAAGATATCAGTTTTTCAAACAGACCCAAACCCAAACCAAACAAGCCAGAACCCTAAACAATGAACATTTCTTAATCAAAAAAACAATGCACATACAAAGCAAAAATGGCAAACAATGCAGGTTTGATGTGTCGATATGATGAAAAATCCTCACCTGAAGCCCTCGCTGCCTAACAGAGCCTTGTACACGTAGCCACAAGTATTTCACACGCACGCACTGTCACGTGCCCCTTCCCTTCTCACGCGTGACACGGGTAAGCCACGGGGACGATATGCTAAGTGCAGCCCGCCAGTCACTGCAGGACCGATGCTGTACGATTCCATTTACATGAGGTCCCCCGAGTAATCAACTTCAGGGAGACAGAAAGTAGAAGGGTGGGTGCCAGGGCTGGGGAGGAGAATGGGGAATGAGTGTGCGGGGGACAGTTCCAGTTTGGGAAGATGGAACGTTCTGAGCTGGACGGTGGCGGCGGGTGCACAGCGACGTGCACGTACTGACCGCCCTGGACGCACACTTACAAACGGTGAGCACGGTAAGTGCTATGTTACGTGTACTTCACCACAATTTAAAAATGTTTTCAGAAAAGTACATCTGCTCACGCTCAAGTCTCATGGGTACTTAGCCGAGGCCCTTAGCGGACGCTGAGGTTTTCTTCAGTCTTCTGCAATTTCTAAACTTTTGCGATGGCTACTGCCAATCATCAAGTTTGTCTGTACTCTCTCCACGCCCCAAGTCTCATGGGTACTTAGCCGAGGCCCTTAGCGGACGCTGAGGTTTTCTTCAGTCTTCTGTAATTTCTAAACTTTTGCGATGGCTACTGCCAATCATCAAGTTTGTCTGTACTCTCTCCACGCCCGGAACTTTTGTCACTCTGATAGGTGACAAATGGCATCCCAGTTTTCATTGACGTTTCTCAGTTGTGGAGGACACTATGTGTCGTTTCAGGTGTTACTGATCCTCCTGCTCCCCAGGCCTGTCTCCCTCTTCTGGCTCCCCAGACACCTCACCTGTGGCCAAGGCTTCAGCCTCCCCTGGAGGTCCCCGCGGGCACCTACACCCCACATGCCCCCTGCTGAGCTCCTGGTCTCCTCCTCCCGCAGACCCACTCTTCCTCTGGCCTCTGCCATCTCAGCCAACAGCCGATGTTGCCCAGGTGCTGAGCTGAGACAGGGGTCACCCCGAGCCCCTTCCCTCCCATTCCCACACCCTAGTCACCAAGGCTTGCCCCCACCTCTCAAGAAGCACTGACCCCACCCATGGCCCTCCCAACCCCCCGCCTCCCTCACATCAGCCACTGTCCCCTTAACTGGTTTTCTGTGATTGCCCTCCACGGGGCTTCCCTCGTCGAGTCCTGACCACCCCCATAGTGGCCTGGCAGGTCATTGTAAAACACAACTCACAAAACTGACCATGTGTGTGTATCCTCTGCTGGCCAACCTCTGAGATGCGCCTCCATGCGCTGGCCTTCTGGAACTCACGCCCTTCTGAGTCCCCTCTGGCACCGTGACTCCTTGGCTGGCCTGTGTGACCAGCTGCAGAGATGACAGTGTATGACTTCTGAAGCTTGGTTGTAGAAGATATTGTGGCTCTGCCTTGCCATCTCTCCTGGTATCACTGCTCTAGAGGAAGTTGACTGCCATACTGGAAGGACACTCAAGCAGCCCTATGACAGGTCTGTGCAGAGGGAAACTGAGGCCTCTAGCCAACCGCCATGTTAGTAAGCCTGCTCGGGAGCCAACCCTCCAGTACTGGCCACGTCTTCAGATGAGACACCCTGAGCAAAAACCACCAAGGCAAGCACTCATAAATTCCTGACCCACAGGAACTGTGACATAGACATGTTTATTGTTGTTTTAAGCCACTAAGTTTTGGGGTAATTTGTCATACAGCAACGGAGAACTGATATACCCTTGAGTGGAATCCCAGCACTTGCAGGAGCAGGACCCATGTCAGTGTGGTCTGGGATACCCTGTGTGATCTCACTCTATAACCTTTGCAGTTTTAAAAAATTATATTTTAAAATGTAAGTGTATAAATTTGTGGGGTACAGTGTGTTGTTTCAATACATGCGTATATTGTACAACGATTCACTTAGGGTAGAAAGCATATCCACTATCTAAACATTTATCTTTTCTTTGTGGTGATTACATTCAAGATCCTCTTTTCTAGCTGTTTAGAAATATGCCATACAATATTATTAGCACTAGTCAGCCTGGAACACCAGAACCTATTCATCCTCTCTGCCTGTGAATTTGTACCTGTTAATCTACCTCCTTCCTTCCCCCAATCCCCTTCCCTTTTTGGTGTCTGGTAACCACTATTCTGCTGTCTACTTCTATGAAAACCACTTATTTTTATTTACTTATTTGTTTATTTCTTTAAAAGATTACACATATAAATGAGATCATGCAGTACTTGTCTTTCTGTGCCTGGCTCACTTCACTTAACATAATGGTCTCCAGTTCCATCCACATTGCTGCAAATGACAGGATTTCATTTTTTTTTTTTTTTTTTTGTAGCTAAATAGTCTTTCATTGTGCATATATACCACAGTTTTTTAAATCCATTCATCTGCTGACAAACGTTTAGGTCGATTCCATCTCTTGGCTATTGTGAATAGTGCTGCAGTGAACATGGGCGTGCAGGTGTCTGTTAGATACATTGATTTCATTCCCTTGGGTACATACCCAGTGGTGAGATCGCCGGGTTATAAAATAATCCTATTTTAGGTTTTTGAAGAACTTCCATACTGTTTTCCATAATGGTTGTATTAATTTACATTCCCACCAACAATGTATGAGACTTCTCTTTTCTCCCCTTCTTAGCAGCATTTGTTATGTTCTGTCTTTTTGATAATAGCCATTCTAATTGGAGTGAGATGATATCTCACTGTGGCTTAGTTTGCATTTCCCTGATGCTTAGTGATATTGAGCATTTTTTTTCATGTGCCCATCCATATGTCATCTTTTTTTGTTGTTTCTTTTTTGGGGAGTGGGTGGCCAGCACAGGGATCTAACACCCATGACTGTGGTGTTATAAGGCTTGCATCTCTTTTTTTGGAAATGTTTATTCAGGTCCTTTGCCTTTTTTTAAATTGGGTTATTTGCTTTTTTGCTGTTGAGTTTTTTGAGTTCCTTATATATTCTCAATATCAGCTCCTTGTTAGATGTGTAGTTTGCAAACATTTTCTCCCATTCTGTAGGTTGTCTCTTCACTTTGTTGATTGTGTCCTTTGCTGTGCAGAAACTTTTTAGTTTGATGTAGTCCCATTTGTCTATTTTTGCTTTAGTTGCCTGTGCCTTTGTAGTCTTGTTCAAAAAAGCACTGCCTAGTCCAACTACACGTAGTGTTTCCTCTGTTTTCTTCTAGTAGTTTCACAGCTTTGTATCTTAAATTTAGGTCTTTAATCCATTTTGAGCCGATTTTTGTGTATGGTGAGACATAGGGTCCAGTTTCAGTCTTCTGCATGTGGATATCCAGTTTTCCCAGCACCATTTATTGAAGAGGCTGTCCTTTCCCCAAAGCATATTCTTGGAACCTTTGTCAAAAATCATTGGCTGTAAATGCATGCATTTATTCTTGTGCTCTCTATGCTGTTCCACTGGTCAATTTGTCTGTTTTTATGCCAGCACCATGCTGTTTGGGTTACTATAGCTTTGTAGTATATTCTGAAGTCAGGAAGTGTGATGCCTCTAGCTTTGCTCTTTTTTTGTTCAAGTTTGCTTTGGCTATATGGGGTCTTTTGTGGTTCCTTATAAATTTCAAGATTGTTTTTTCTATTTCTGTGAAGAATGTCATTGGTATTTTAATAGGAATTGAGTTGAATCTGTAGATCGCTTTGGGTAATATGGACAATTTGATGATATTAATTCTTCCTATCCATGAACATGGTATATCTTTCCCTTTATTTCTGTCTTCAATATCTTTCACCAGTGTTTTATAGCTTTCATTGTAGCGACCTTTCACCTCCCTGGTTAAATACTCCTAGGTATTTCATTTCTCCTGATAGCTATTGTAAGTTGGATTACTTTCTTGATTTCGTCTTCAGATATTTCATTATTGGTGTATAGGAATGCTATTGATTTTCATATGTTGATTGTGTATTGTACTACTATACTAAATTCATTTATTAGTTCTAGTAATTTTGGGGGGAGTCTTTTGGATTTTCTATATATATGATCGTGTCATCTGCGCACAGGGGTAGTTTGACTTCTTTCCAATTTGGATGTCCTTTATTATTTTCTCGTCTTACTGATCTGGCTAGAATTTCCAGTACTATGTTGAATAAGAGTAGGGGGAATAGGCATCCTTGTCTTGTTCCAGACTTTAGAGGAAAAGCCTGCCTTCAACTTTTGTCCATTCAGTATGATATTAGCTGTGGGTTTGCTGTATATGGCCTTTATTGTGTTGAGGTACTTTCTTCCTATACCTAATGTCTTGAGTGTTTTTATGATAAAGGGATGTTGCATTTTATCAAATGCTTTTGCTGTGTCTATAGAAATGATCATATGTTTTTTTCCCTTCATTCTGTTGTGTGATGTATCACATTTATTGATTTGCATATGTTGAATCATCCTTGTATTCCTGGAATGAATCCCACTTGATCATGAAGAATGATCTTTTTAATATGTTGCTGGATTTGGTTCACCAGTATTTTGTTGAGGATTTTCACATCTATGTTCATTAGGGATATTGGTCTGTAGTTTTATTTATTTATTTTATTTTATTTTTTTAAATGTTTCATAGAATTCAGCAGTGAAACCATCTGGGTCCTGGGGTTTTCTTTGTTGTGAGACTTTTTATTACTGCTTCAATCTCATTACTCATTATTAGTCTCTTTAGTTTTTCTAAATCTCCATGATTCGACCTTGGTAAGTTGCATGTGTCCAGGAATTTATCCATTTCATCTAGGTTTTCCAGTTTGTTAGCATATAGTTGTTTG
Source organism: Galeopterus variegatus (assembly GCF_000696425.1). Taxonomy (NCBI): domain Eukaryota; kingdom Metazoa; phylum Chordata; class Mammalia; order Dermoptera; family Cynocephalidae; genus Galeopterus; species Galeopterus variegatus. The sequence continues at coordinate 27,017 of NW_007733634.1, read as the reverse complement.
TAACAGTCTCTTATGATCCTTTGTACTTCTGTGGTATCAGTCGTAATGTCTCCTTTTTAATTTCTGATTTTATTTATTTGAGACTTCTCTCTATTCTTTGTTAGGCTCGCTAAAGGTTTATTGTTTTTATTTACCTTTTTGAAAAACCAACCTTTTATTTCATTGATCTTTTGTATTTTTTAATCTCTAATTTATTTCTGTTCTGATCTTTATTTTTGCCCTGCCATTAATTTTTTGTTTTTTGTTTTTCTTGGTTCTGAGGTATAACATTAGGTTGTTTATTTGAAGGCTTTCTACTTTTTTGATGTAGTTATTTATTACTATAAACTTCCCTCTTAAAACTGCTTTTGCTGTTTCTCATAGGTTCTGGTATGTTGTGTTTTCATTTTCATTTATCTCCAGGAATTTTTAAATTTTCTTTTTATTTTCTTCTTTGGTCCATTCGTTGTTTAGGAGCATGCTTAATTTCCATGTCTTTGTACAGTTCCCAGTGTTCCTTTAGTTATTGATTTCTATTTTTATTCTGTTGTGGTTGAACAAGATAGTTAATATGATTTTAACTCTTAAAAATCTGTTGAGACTTGTTTTGTAACTTAACATATGGTCTATTCTAGAGAATGTTCCATGGTCTGCTGAGAAGAATGTTTATTCTGCAGCTGTTGGATAGAATGTTCATTCCATAAATAAATGTGTGTAGGTACAATTGGTCTAGAGTGGAAATTAACTTTGATATTTCTTGGTTAATTTTCTGTTTGGATGATCTGTCCATCACTGAAAGTGAGGTGTTAAAGTCCCCAACTATTATTGTGTTGTAGTCTCTCTCCCATTAGGTCTAACAATATTTGCTTTATATATTTGGGTGCTCTGGTGTTGGGTTGTATATATTTAGAATTGTTATCTTGTTGAATTGATCCCTTCATCATTATATAATGACCTTCTTTATCTTTTTTTACTTTCCTTGAGTGGAAGTCTATTTTATTTGATATAAGTATGGCTATTACTGCTCTTTTTTTGTTTCCATTTGCATGAAATATCTTTTTCCATCCCTTCACTTTCAGTTGCAGTGTAGGTAATGTGAGTTTCTTGTAGGCAGCATATTGTTGGTTCTTGTTTTATAATCCATTCAGCCACTTTGTGTCTCTTAATTGGGGAATTTAATCCATTTACATTTAGTTATTACTGATATATAGGGACTTATTCCTGCCATTTGGTTACTTTTTTTCTGGTTGTTTTGTCTTACTGTCTTCCTTTGTGATTAAGTGATTTTCTCTTGTATTATATTTTGATTTTTCACTATTTATTTTTAGTATATCTATTATAGGTTTTTGTATTATGATTATCATGAGGCTTACAAAAAACATTGTATAGTTATAACAGATTATTTTAAACTAATAACAATTTAACTTTGATTGCTAAGAAAAAAACAAAGCTGACTCTACACTTTGACGTCATTCCCACCCTGCCCCCCCACAACTTTTTCATGTTTTATTGTTTCAAGTTACATATTTTACTATTGCTATCTCTATATGGTTATTTTATTACTATTATTATTATCTTAATAGTTTTGTCCATTAGTCTTTATACTAGGGATATAAGTGATTTATTCACCACCCTTACAGCATTGGAGTATTATGAGTTTGTCTGTATACTTACTTTACTAATGAGTTTTACACCTGCAAATGTTTTCTTGTTATACTAGTTAATATGATTTAGTGTTGTCTTCTTTCATACTGAAGAACTCCCTTTAGTGTGTCTTGTAAGGCAGGTCTAGTGTTGATAAATTCCCTTGGCTTTTGTTTGCCTAGGAAAGTCTTTATTTCTCTTTCATATTTAAAAGTTAGTTTTACTGGATACAGAATTCTTGGCTGACAGTCTTTCCTTCAGCACTTTGAATATATCCTGCTCTCTCCTGGCCTGTAGGATTTCTACTGAGAAATATGCTGAAAGCTGTACCGGGGTTCCATTGAATGTTATGTGTTTCTTTTCTCTTGTTGCTTTCCTGGCCTGTAGGATTTCTACTGAGAAATATGCTGAAAGCTGTACCGGGGTTCCATTGAATGTGTGTTTCTTTTCTCTTGTTGCTTTCGGTATTGTCTTTGTTTTTTTGTTTTGTTTTGTTTTGTTTTTTGGTAATTTGACGATGTTGTGCCTTGAAGTGTTCCTCTTTGTCTTGAATTCGGTTGGTGATCTTTGATCTTCCTGTACCTGGATGCTGTCATTTTTCTCCATACATGGTAAGTTTTCAGCCATTATTTCCTTAAATATGATTTCTAGGTCTGTTCCTTTTGCATCTCTTTCAGGTATGCCAGTTATGCAGAGGTTTTTAGGCTTGAGGGTGTTCCATAGTTGCTGCAGTTCTATTTCAATTTTCTTAGTCTTTTTCCTTTTTGCTCCCCGGATTGGGTAATTTCATATCTTCTGTCTTCAAGCCTGCTGATTCTTTCCTCTGATTGATCAAGTCTGCTGCTGGAACTTTCTGTAGAGTTTTTCAGTTCAGATAATGTATTCTTTATTTCTAGATCTTCTATTTGGTTTTTAAAAATTGATTCTATTCCTTTGTCAAATTTCTCATTCTACTCCTGGACTTTTTTCCAAATATCATTTAATTTTCTATCTACATTTTCTTGTGACTTCCTGAACATCATTAAGAGGGTTATTCTGAACTCTCTGTCAGACATTTCATAGATTCACTCTTCTTCTGGGTCCACTGCTGGTGCTTTGCTGGTTTCTGTGGCTGGTGTCATATTTCTCTGTTCTTCCTCGATCTTTGTGTCTTTACATTGATGCCTGCATAGCTGGGCAGATGGGAACCTCCTGCATGTTTTAAAAGTGTTTTTTGGTGCTGTTAGACCTTTACTACTCAATATCAGAACTTTGTCTCTGGTCTATGTTTTTCCTGTTCTGTGGCAGATTAATAGCAACCACCACCACTTAAACACTGCGTTGGAACTAATTTGCTGTCCTGCCATTAATTTCTGAATCAGGGAAGACTTACTGTGGGGACTGGAACTTTAATGCTGTGCTTAAGCTAAATTGCTGCCTTGCTGTTGGTTCTCAGACTGGAGAAATGTTTTCCTGTGGACCATATTTTAATTGTTGGCCTTTTAGTAACTTCTGGGTCAAGTGGAGTCTCCACAAGAGCAACTGGACTGTTTGAAAAATTCAGCCCAGACTGAGTCCCCCCTACTGTGCCCCCTGCAGTTCTATTGCACTGGCTGGCCCCCAATGTGCGACAACCATGCCAATTGAGAGGCAGATCAGCTGCCAACACTGTGCTCTGATGCCCCCTGATGAGTCAGACCCCTGGCTCTCCAAATGTTTCCTGTGGGGCATGCCCCAGATGAATCCCCCACAAAGACTCACTCACTGCTAGGTAAATCGAACACCCACCTCTTACTCTCTCCTCTCAGCAATGAGACAGCAGGGCCAGTGGTCTTTTCCATGTATGGTGCTGTAACAGCCTTGAAATTTGGAGACAGAGCATTCCAAAATGATGTTTTCTTCCTGCTGGGTGTGGCCCCTCCCTCCTGTGCAGGCACAGGTGAACCTCACCAATAGCTACCTGGCTTGGGAAATGGGACGGGATGTTCTGAAGTGATGTCTTTTGCAGCAGTCATGGCACTTTTCTCCCCTGTGCAAAAAGCACTGTGGTGGTTTTGCAGTCTCCAGGGGAGCTGCTTTGTGTGCTGAGCCACACAGGCCTGGGGAGTAACTGGTCTGGGACTGATTGGAGTGACCCTTCCTCCCATCTGT